>NC_087209.1:21723408-21770908 GCF_015104395.2 Macrobrachium nipponense | reverse complement strand
CCCCTCCCCACCCTGCTGTCAAGATCGGGGTAGGTAGGCTACAACACCCTTCTCCCCTGCTCGGTAAGTCGGAAGGGCGTACGCCTCCTGCCCTCTAATATTATGGGAATCCTCAGGCCCCCATTTCCCGGGAGGTGGGTTTGTCCCCCCCCCCCCCCCCCCCCCCTCCCCCCCCCCCCCCCCCCCCCAACTACTGAGCGTGCCTTAAGGGCCCCATACTGTGGGGAGCATGTCTGCACCTCGAGAAACACTTCTACATAGATGTCAACCCCGAAAGTTGTAAAAAATGAGGAGGTATGAAAGAGAGGGGTTATGACACCCTTAGAAACGGCCCACGAATTTTGGATTTTGAATAAAGCCTTTCTGGGTGGGAGGGTAATCTATAGTAAAAATTTGGTAGCCCTAGCTTTCATAGTCTGGGCGCGCATAGCGAACAAACAAACAAACAACTGAACAAACAGACAGCAATGGCCTTTTATATATATAATATAGATTATTATTCTCTCGTTAGTTTACACCTTTAAAAATTTATGAAAGTATAAAAAACAGGAATTTGTTCATACATATCCTACTTTATACCCCACCCACCACTCTACCGACCCATCCCTCCGTTATCTATCTACCCATCTATCAATCTGAAACAAAAATGTCTCGACAACTTTTATTGTAACTTAGCCCCGACTCCATTTTCAGACCTAATTACCGGATACACCACGAAAAATACACGGAACGAAACCCGGGAAATAAAAGAGAATGTGGAAAGAAAGGGTGAAAAAAAATCTTTGGTTTTCAATTTTCTTCCCATTCTGTTCATAGAGGATTCCTGATCCCTCTCCCTCTCAATCATCGTTGGAGGTTTTCCTTCAAATTATTTCTCTCTATAGGATTCACTATAGGGCTGCATCTGAACGGAATACAAAGGGCCACGGCTGAATTTCTGCAAGCTTTTATTGTTATTATATTGTAATTATATCCGGGAATATACTCTACCATATACTATGAATAATAATAATAATAATAATAATAATAATAATAATAATAATATTATTATTATTATTATTATTATTATTATTATTATTATTGCTGCTGTTGTTGATAAGATGATCAGAGGTCCCGAATTTTTACACAGACACAGTAATAGCTGAATCGTGCCTTCTTACGTTACCAAATTACTTCTTGCTCCGATTGGATGACGTTCCATTAAAAATGAGAGTTAAGTCGACGAAAAAATCCTCCATTCTCTCTTATTTGAACATACTTCTCAACGTTAGCAAGTACAGAAGACCATTCTCCAGCCAGTTATTCATCCTATCCTCTATATGAAGCTGCATAATATTCTTATTAATCTCCAGGCAATTTTCTCTTGTCTTAGCATAAGACCATCTCCAAGATTTTGGTTAATCCATCAAAGACATTTCTGTTCTTTGTAACAAAAACAATGTAAGAAATCTGCTTCTACTCACGACTTAGGTGACGTGAATTACACCACTAATGACACATGAAACTCTCTGTCTTCATCGGTGTTTTCTACATCTTGTAAAAGGAATATCTGTCGCCTCTTTAGAGATTTTTCCCCCTCTCTCTTGACTTTCACAGTAATGCCTGCTTTTGCTCTCTCGCATGAAAAGTTCTCCTATTTCTAATATGTGTGGCAGGTTTCAGTTTTCCATAAACTTCAGTATGCTACCAAAGCCAATTCACTTCTTGTCTCTCACTGTCACACACATGGAATAAAGTCTGGAGAATAATAGAATTTAGTTATCAAAACAGGAGTAGGTAATGATCCAGTCTAGAACCCTTCAGGAATATTACTGATTCCTTAAGCCCATGGAAAGGATATGAGATCACAGCAAAAATATAACTGCGACGGGGAAGGCGTTCCTGAGGATTAATCTCAAACGATCAAGGTCTCTCTCTCTCTTGGTCTTCCGTCGTAGGTTTGGCTGTCTCCAACTGCCACATCTCTTCCTATTCATTATATCAGGCCTTTGCACCTGCTTTTCTAAACCATGTTTGCCAATTATCCTTCTCTTTACATTTCCAGCAGCTTCTGGGGGCGATTTTCTGGATCTAGTGAAAGCTCTTGCGGCATTGATAATAATCTCCAGTTTTTTCTTGTCTTTCAGTCGAATTCGTATTCCTTACCCTCTTAGCTCCTCTTGCATTGATACCTTGTTTGTTTGTTTGTACGGTGTTTTTACATTGCATGGAACCAGGGGTTATTCAGCAACGGGACCAACGGCTTTACGTGACTTCCGAACCACGTCGAGAGTGAACTTCTATCACCAGAAATACACCTCTCATACCCATCAACGAAATGCCCGCGAATCGAACTCGCGGTCACCGAGGTGGCATGCCAACACCATACCGACCACGCCACTGAGGCGCATTGATATCATGCCTGTTTTTGTTTCTTTGTTTATTCAGCTAATGATACACCTTTTCGATTAGAAAACGGTTTCCTTTTACTCTACCAATCAAACAGTTCTTAAAAGACCTTTTATTTGTGTAAGTGTTTTTTTTTCTTTATTACAACGCAACTCAGGTGTATTTTTTGTACTTTTGCCTTTTGTTTTTTATATGTGGCTGCTCTTTTTGTTTTCAAAATCCATCCTCTTAAGAAAATAATTAAGAAAAGGAATCCATAATTTAATATCTTGCACAATGCGTTGATGAAAGCAGAGGCCTCAATTTTACTTAAAGGGCCGAGCTTGTTTGTAGTAGACTCCGTCTCGATCTCTGAGCCATAACCAAAAATACATGATATGAGGTATTTGAAGTCAAAGCCCTTCAAGGGAAAGAATGAGAACTTTTATATTTGTAACATACGTTCCTGCAATTATTTTGTCCCATATTCCATTGCTCCCTTTATGGTGAGGATATTCAGTGAGGTTTCCTTGGATAACAGTAAACATTTTACGTGTAAAGGGAATTATTTTCTGCGGCGAAGACCTGGTAGGGTAAGAAACCTCACGAGAAACGTTGGAATACAATAAGAATTTCTATAGTTCCATGCATAAATGCATTCACACTCATGTAGTTATATATGTATATATATATATATATATATATATATATATATATATATATATATATATATATATAGTATGTGTGTGCGTGTTCAGACGCATGCAGTCGGCCACGTTTATTGGTGTTCACAAAGGAGGTTGATGGAACTGCAAGCGAACGGAAAATAAACATGAAGATAAAAAGGAAGATCAACCCCAAAGAAGCGTTACGCAGTCCTGCCTTTAAAAGTATGGAAGATTTCGTGGGCAAGCCAAACCAGTTTATCTGATTTGTTGTTTCGTCAGCTAAACTGTTCTTGCTTTGTCCAAGACCCCTGTGAAAGGCGGCTGGTTGGTTAGGTGTTCAGACGTATAAAAACAATGAATTTGGTCTTCGTTCAACGACCATCTTACTATAGGGCGTAATGTCTGTCCGTCCGACTGTCATTCAATCACGGCCAAACGGCTGGTCCGATAGGTATGAAACTTGGCAGGGTTATAGTGGGGACCCCAAGGATGGTTTATAATGGGGTTTTCATGCTGCCTCCCCCACCCTCCGAAGGGGGTTGGGATGAGAAGGGATTCCTTGAAACTGAGCTGGTTCTGCCCGTGAAACGAGGCTGGTTATACCCGTAGACTTAGTTACTTTACGAATTTTCATACATAATTTCTGTATACATATGTTTGCTAGTCTATATAATGTAGGTATTCATTTCCTTCTTCGTACGGCGATGAGAGGCCCGCAAAAAATATTCCTGCAGACTTTATTGCATTCACTTGACAGCTTTTGATTCTTAACTTATCTGTTCTTACCTATCTTATTTACCTTAACTAATCCGCTTCTTTTATTTTATGATGCTTAGCTGTCAATGAATATTGCATTATCAAAACTCCACAACCTTCCATTTCTTTCAGGCACCAACTTTTGAAATAACTGTTTCTCCTATTTCCCCACAAGAACTACCGTTCTTCAATAAAAAATAAAGTTGTCCTCAGCTTTGATTTTAATTAATGAAAGGCAAACATAACACCTAAATCGCTTCCGCGTACTGCCTCAGATTTATTAAGTTAATAAAAGCTTTTTTTTCAGAATTTCAACTTTTTAGATAGCGGAAATTTTCCCTATCGAGTTACGCTTTACTGCAAACCTTGAGTTCTACGAGAAAGCCATATTCATTTTCATATCATTCCAACCCCCTAGATAGGTGTTAATCATATATATATAGCATTTTTCCATGAAGTAAAAAATGTGTCTTTGTTAAATTCATAAAACACGGCAGTTCTGATATGTAAATTTCATCAGTAATTAAGTAACACGACCTCTGCTGTACATCAGTACAAGGAAATAGCATTTTCAAAATTACACTGAGATAAAACGAACATTGGTTGGAATACAATATGCACTAGTAACCATATTATGAAGTACTAGTTATCATACTAGCAAGGGGAAGCATCATTAATAAGTTGTTGCAAACAAAAACTATTTATTTTTACCATATTGAAGATAGACGATTCTCCAAAAAATGGTTAAACAAATAAAAATTACGCCTTTTTTTTCTTTTTGTAGGAATAAAAATAAAGTTTGCTGGTTCTCATGCTAAATAGGAAAATTCCGTTCATAAAGTTAATTACATTGTTCTGATATATGATACGGCAACAGACGAGATTTCCGTTGCAAAATTAACAACAAAGTAAAATGGTCGGTTTTCGTGAATTCTCTTGGTTTCATCGGAACTACTCAGATCACGAATAACGTACATAATCGGAGCTTTTTCTTCTATGAAATATCTGTATGGATTGCTTTGTATCATGACGTATAAAGCCCCCCAACAAAGAAGCAAAAGAGCACATATAGCTTAGGAAACTGAAACATATGCAAAGCACTTAAACAGACACACACACACACACACACACACACACACACACACACACACATATATATATATATATATATATATATATATATATATATATATATATATATATATATATATAATACATATATATATGTAAATTATATATATATATATATATATATATATATATATATATATATACTGTATATTACAGTAATATTTCAGGGTAGTCTGCCAAATATTTACTTGTGCATTACCGTTTTGCTCCTTGAGCAACCGGCATTTTGCAGAGGTAAGATATTTACAGAATCATCTGTCCCAAAGCGCAATTGGACATCTTACTGAAGGGACAGACACCCAGAGACCTAGATGGGATGGGAAGCTGCCAAACGATAAAAAATAATTCCGATTCCGCCTCGTTATATAATGTGGTTGATTTCTTTAGTTACTGATTATAAGGGAATCCTGCTGGATTTTTCGCTTATCTTCAGGTTTTTGTTCTCCCACATTTCATCCGTTTAAGATATAATGTTGACGCGCTTCATCTTAGAATTAGGACAAACAAAGAACAAAGGCAACAAGAAACCGATCCTTTAGCAAACAGAAAGACTCAAGGACTTTACTGATGCTTAGAAAATATATATTATAAAAAAATACAATATAATTCATGCACATGGCTGTAAAAATATTTTAGTACTCAAGCCTACCTACAGAATGCTATTTAAGATTTCAGGCACAAACTAATACCCGCCCTAGTGGAAAACCTTAAACCCGATATTCTAGACTAGAGGAACATATTGCTAAAATAATAAAAGCAACTGCGTTTGAAAGGAAAAAATTATAAAACACCATCTGGTAAGAAAATATTCCAAAAAGAATTGGTAAGAAAATATTCAGGAAAAACTTTTTCTATAGAATCTCTCTCTCTCTCTCTCTCTCTCTCTCTCTCTCTCTCTCTCTCTCTCTCTCTCGCGGTGCAATAAAGTTTTCTTTTCTTTTTGCAGTACAGAAGTTAACTACTATACCTTCAAAGACTTTTTTTTTTCTACCAAAACAATAGCACAGGTCATGCTCCTTTAATTGTTCAAACAAAGGGAACTATTTCTGGCAGAAAATGTATATATGATACGGGCATCCCTTCAAGAAAAACATATACATCTGTACGTGCGTGAGTGTATGGACACATAGACGGAATTTTTTAAAAGCATGTGGCAAACATTCTGGGATTTTATATATATATAATATATTATATATATATATATATATATATAAATTGTAGTATCTCTGCCCACCAAATTAGTCGTGACTTTTTTTTCTAAACAGTAAAGGAACTTTCAGGGGTTTTGTATTTTCTCTGCGTTGTTTATATTTTTGAAATTTTTTTCCCCTTTTTATTTGCATTTACAATTGTTTGTATGGGTGCTGGACTATTAAACAGCTTTACTGGTCATCACTTGAGACTTGCTTGTTCACTTCGGCTCTGAATTACCTCAAGAGACAATTCTTGCTCTCTTTGCGCTGGTGGGGCAGATGATCGTCAGGCAGTTAAGCAGTTATTTCCCCTTGAGTTTTGCAGTTTGAAATATTACACATACGCATATACATGTCTGTGGGAGCGCGTTAAATCATGCAAGCAAGTTAATTTTATGAATATTCAACTCCTAATTTGAACCATTACTGCATATCAAGATTCCTGTATACATGCATGCGTTGATGAAGACATGCGTGATCCTAATGTTTACATTAAAACGGCGCTTTCATGGTTATGGTTATTGGGTCAAACACGTCGCTAACAATCCCCGTCTTTCCATCAAACTTCATACTAGAAGCAATGTGAAGTATTCAACTTTGATTCAAACGCCTCTCATACAGATAATCTATGACGCATTACACTTTATGACTAGATGGCATATTGAATATCAAGAATGGACCAAGTTCGATATCCACATCACCCCCGATTGCATATGTTCAATTTCTAACGACTATTTTCTTAAATAAAGCTTTAATTGCAACATTGTTTAAGGGATAAAGGAAACCTACAGGTACCGAAAACACAGTAACTACAGCAAATAAAACTTTATATGAAACGAATATTGATTTTAAGCTTGATTTTAAAAAAGAAATCCATTTTCAGCACGGCGTGAATAAAATTCATTGCTTGTAATTTTGAAAAGTCCATACCATTAAGTGCAAGTAATTCAGAATTTATAACAGGTATACTCAATTTGTCTCGTGATTTGAAACGAGAAATTCTATCATTTTTCCTTTTACAATTTTTTTTCTCCTGCCCTACAGATTTGAAGGACACATCATGAGCATTAACCGGATATTGAATTTTCGTGTTGACGACGAGGAAAAAAAATTAATAGTAAATCTGGTAACGGTACGGTACGCGGACCAGTTACCATTCTCTCTCTCTCTCTCTCTCTCTCTCTCTCTCTCTCTCTCTCTCTCTCTCTTTTCCCTGTCCCTTGAAGCTGAGCGACGCCATTACACTTCAACGTCCATCATATAAAAGTACCATTACACAAGATAGATCTCTTTTCGTATTATAGATTTATTTAGAAACTTCCTCTGGTTCCTATGGCAAGCTTTCTTGCTTATCCCTGACAGTCGAGTATTTCAAATTATTTTGCAAGTAATTTCATTACAATAGGACCATATTTCAAGAAGAGCCTTTTATAGCTCTTGAGATATGGTTCAGTTTTAATCAAAGTATTTGCAAAATAGTTTAAAAGACTTAACTAAGTAATTTCTAAAACGTATATGACAAGAAATCTACCATGTTCAATTTTACTTTTATATGATGGACGTTCTTGATTTATCTGAATTTTGATGTATATCGATACCAACGTAACAATTCAAAATCTTCGCTACAGGGATTTCTTTATCTTTTTATTAGCGTAAATGTTAGCTAGTTAGTTTACTGACAAAATACACAATACATTATTCTAATTACAAAAACCATTAAGAGCAATACATAGTTTTCCGTTTTTTATTTATATATTTTTTCCACAATAAATTTTTAAACATATAAATGGTAGGTGAATACTTCACTAATATATTCCCAGCAACCTTGGAGAGTGACAAAACAAAAATGGCCCCCACCTACATTCACAACTTAGCTACTATTTAAAAAAGAAATTAGTTAATTAATAAAAAGAAACGTTCACAGCCTGATTTAAGTTGGTGATGATTTCCAAAATAATTTCACTTTAAATACACAGCTTAGCTTAAAAAAAGAAATCACAAACTGCTTCAACTTAGTACTAATTTTCCTTTAACTAACCTCACTTTATTCTCTGATGAATCTACTGAGATTATGTTGTTCTATCGATTAACAGCATGGTCTCTGAATTGACCACAGCATCGTAAAAGTAAATTATTAGCGGAGATTGAACTTGACTAACGGGATAATGCAAAAGCAAACAGAATCAATTCATCGAAACTTGTCTCGTGCCAAATGCTGTTAATGGCCAGGTTAGAGAGAGAGAGAGAGAGAGAGAGAGAGAGAGAGAGAGAGAGAGAGAGAGAGAGAGAGAGAACGATATTCTATGTTATTTGGGTTTTCAAATTTCTAACTTCATAAGATATATTCTCGCCTTCTTTCTCAGGAGAGAATTCCCCCCCCCCCCCCCCCCCTTCCCATCCCCCCCCCCCCCCACACACACACACACACAACAAATGTCTTCTCACTGTATTTTGCAATTCGGCTTGCTGTACATTACCTTAACCTCAAAATATTTTTGAAAATTTGTCTTGCTTACTTACCGAAACCACAGTGCCTGAGTTGCGTTAAGGCATTAAAAATAAGTAAACATTCTTTTACTTCTTAATATCTGTAGGGTTCAGGATTACCAACAATGAGCAGCTGGCAACAGGGAAACTAATCTGCCTTTATGCTCAAAGTCTACCTGCCTGTTCGTATACCTGGTGCAGTTAATTTGAATGAGCAATAGCTGTAGATGTCAAGCACGTCCGAGACTAGGGAGAAGAGGAAGGCTGAATATACTAGATTTAATTCCAGTGCCTTGGAAAGAAAGCTTGTCCATTGCACAACACCGGAGAGAATGGTAAGTGATAGTTCCTCACTGGACGAGTCGGTTGCGTACTGGCCTACCAATCTGGTAGCCCGAGTTCGCTCCCAGCTGCCTCTAGCGCGGAATCAGAGGAATGTATTTCCGGTGATTAGACATTCATTTCCCAATATAATGTGGTTCGGATCGCACAATAAGCTGTAGGTCCCGTTGCTAAATAACCAATTGGTTCCTAACCACGTAAATAAAAATCTAATCCTTCGGGCCAGCCCTAGGAGAGCTGTTAATCAGCTCAGTGGTCTGGTTTAACTAAGATATACTTAACTTCTAGCCACCTGAACCCAGGCCTATTTAGATTAGAACCCTGTGACGGGGGCTAGAGAAGGGCGGAAATCTGTGGAAGTGAATGCCACCAGGAAAGACACGGTAAGCCATATATATAATATATAAATTAATTATAAATATATATATATATATATAATAAAAATAAAAATATATATGCACATTCTTTATCGATTGTTAATAAGTAAATAGAGGCAAAACAATTAGCTGTCCGGGAAATTTACGTCACCAATCCTTTAATGCCTGACAAAGAAATGTCTGAAATCCCTACTTACTTAAAGTAAGAGTGTTAATATTTTATTAAGTATTATCAATTAAAAGCAAAACTAGTAAACACTTGAAAATGAATTCACTGATATCTCTCTCTCTCTCTCTCTCTCTCTCTCTCTCTCTCTCTCTCTCTCTCTCTCTCTCTACCACAGCATTAACATACGGGTAATTCTCTCTTTATCGCTCCCACACCATATAACATTAACAACACTATTGCCAATAAAGTTTACGTGCATGCAGTGACAGTTAATTATGTTTTCAGAGATAAAGTTAAGTGCGAATGGAGTGGTGAGCCGTTTGAATTTTCATTATCCTGCATACCAAAATCATTTCGAGTAACAGATTACCATAAAATTGCAACCCCAACGAAGTCCTTATTGAGGTAAAAGTGCGAAACAAAATTGTACAATGACTTTTAAAAGTATTAACGAAAGTTAGGGGAAATATTAGTATTTGTTGAAAGAAGGTTTATAAGTGCGTGGCAACTAAGCTATATATACCGGGAATAACGTGGTTAGAGGAATCACTTAGGTAGCTTACCTTTTTAAAAGCCTCGGCGTGATGGCTGTTGGTTGAGAAGCGTGACAATAACAAATATTCGATCCTGCATAATTCACGAGGTTGCAAGCACACCGTGAGCAGTAATACGCTATGTACAACCTCATTTTCTCAGAATTCTTAATTACCAATAGAATAGAATAGAATAGAATATAGAATTTAGGCCAAAACCCTTGGACCTATGAGGTCATTCAACGCTGAAAGGGAAACTGGCGGTAAGGAGGTTTGAAAGGTGTAACAGGGAAAAACCTCGCAGTTCCACGTGAAGCTATGTTAGAGAGGGTGGAAAGTCAGATGGCAGACAAAGAATATGAAAGAAGGTACAGTAAAAGGAATGAAAGAGGTTACAGCTAGGGAACGCTGCAACGAACCTTAAACAGTGCACCACGTAAGGTGCACTGACGGCACTTAACCCTCGCCCCCCCAACTCTGCGGGGGTCGGTTGCCAAGGCATCGTTATCATCTTTGCTATGGATAGTCATACCTCTCAGGCTAAACCACTGAAAAAAGAAAAAAAGACGAGGCAAGTATCTCGCCTAATTCTAGTTCAGGATGGATCGTGCTGTGATACTTTGGGACAAAACCCAGGCAAAAGGTCTTCTAAGCTGCCATCAATACTCTCTTTCGCTTTCATACCTATACTTTCCCGCAGGTTCGAGATCCGGGTTCAGCAACGTATGACTGATTAGTCTGTGTCGACCAGTGCCACGACAGCAAAGGTCATGAACGCCAATTTAGCCAGTCACTGTGGGAGCCTATCCCTATGACTTCCTCAGATCATTACGGGCTGCTCCATGAGCAAGAGCCCGTGCTGGCATAAAGCCAGCTCAGTCATAAACAACAGCAACCTAAAATCAAGAGAATAATTAGATGAAATAATCAGCAACTTTCCTCTCTCTCCCTTTAATCGAAACATTGTTTACAAATTAGTCAATAAAATATATACGTAATTACAGAGCCAGTTCATTGTGCTTAAGTACTGTATAAGCTATCTGCTTTTGGCACTACTTTGTTTCTTAAGAGTCCCTAAATATTAGCTTTAAAGACGCGTATTAGAAGGAGACCGGTACAAAATAATGGACCGAAATCATATCTTTAGATATATCTAAACGATCATTTATTCTTTATTAGACAGCCACATAATAATTTGAATCTCGTTTGCCTGACAATTATCATGGTTCCATTAGCGTAGGAGGGCCGTAGATATTTATACTCTCATTTATAAATGTTTAAACAAAGGTGGATAATTCGTCAATTCATTTTCATTTCATAAACTGTTGACTAATGAGAGAGAGAGAGAGAGAGAGGAGAGAGGAAGAGAGAGAGAGAGAGAGAGAGGTAATGTAGTGGACTTTGCATCAGTTTGTGGGTCCTAGACATCTCCGGAGTTAGTTTGAGACTCAGCTGGTTTGAATGAATCAGGTGATTATTTGTGAATCTTGCAACTTATTTGTATGACATCAAAATTATATAAATAAAAGGTTCTTACGAATATATATATATATATATATATATATATATATATATATATATATATATATATATATATATATATATATATATGTTCATATACATATTTATACACGGACATATAATACACACACACACACACACACTCACACACACACACACACACACACACACACACACACACACATATATATATATATATATATATATATATATATATATATATATATATATATAACATACGATATATACATAAACACAGACAAACGCCCACCGTTTTTTCATATCAGTGCGATTTTATGATTCAACACGCAGCTTTAGTCTGTTTCTATTCCCATAGGTTACCCCCAAAGATATATTAAAAATCAATTCACTTCTTGGAAATTTTGCTGTGATGCAATGGCGCGGTGAAATATGTCTCCTTTAAAGTTAGTGCGCTTTCGAATATATTTCTTTTTGCCGTGTAAAACTCAGCAGTACTTATAAAATATCTGAGAACGATATGCTATCGGTTTCTCAGAGTCCATGATTTCTTTTTTTAAGCCTTTAATTTCATTTGCGATTCACTGTCATTACTTACACACTTTCTCAGTGGCGAAGTATAATATGAAATCCTTACTAATATACCACAGCGAAAAAAGGATTCATCGGTACCTTAAATGTGAAAAAATTAATGCTTTTTATGGCACTTAGAACTACATTTCCCTATAAACCACTAAAATCTCGATATACCATTGGTCACACTTCAAGTTCTAACCCACATTAACCCATTGTAACCCCTGGCGTAGATGACCTTGGCTGTTGTGACGCCAGGTTGGTATGAAACAATGAAGTTATCAATATACAGCAAATCATCCTTATGCCCCACTACGCTCAATTCGTCTTATCCTGCCCCATCCTAAATGAAATGAGATATTAAAAACTGAACAGTCACGAAGGGTCGCGCTGCAGGATTTCACAGAGAGGGACAAATGATTCTGAGGCAAAAGTGAACACCTTTGTAATGGGATCTGCATAGTAGTTTCACGGTCAAGTAGCTATGTGGAAGCGTTTATTTTGAAATTCTTCATTATACGAGTGTGTATGATACCTGAACTTTATTTTCCCGGGTGTAACTTCGAAAAGGAAAGCACCATTTATATTACTTTTTTTTTCTACAGACCACTGCAATGCAGGTCTGCGGATAATTCAAGGTGAAAGTAAAATCCAGTTCATCCTTAATCTGTTGACAAAGAGTCGAGAAATAATTTATATATTTGCACACTGAGCGCAACTTGAGCGAACAGAAAAAAAAACAGACAGAAGCCAAGCAACCTGTTTTTTTTTTCCCCTGAGGTGGGGAAGTAGGATGCTACTTGAAAGTGAAGAATGGAAATAAAGTTGTTCGGAGGAGTGTGCAGATCTGTCTTATTTATTTCATGACAATTTTTTCTCCAGGTAAAATACTTTTTCGACCATTAAATGCGAATTAAACCCCTTATTCAGAAACTTTGTACTCCCAAAGTTTACTATAAATACGGATGAACAATTAATAATGTATAGAAGTATTTTCAAATGAAAATGTATATTTTTTCATAACAAAGAACTGGACATTTAACTGAGATAATAAAAAGTTAAGATTCTCTTGTTTACTATGAAAGAGAATCGGGAAGTATTCTTGGGGGCAGGGAACTATTTATATGGCACAAGTATGTTTACCTTCCTGTACATAGCAGGGTTTTTTATTCGAAGATATAGTTTTATTCGAAGATATAGTTCACTGCTCCTTGTAGAGGAGGAACGACCCCCTCATAAGAAACAAAGCTGAAAATCGAAGACTCCGAAAATATGATATGCAATTTTTAACAAAATGGCCACTTCGAAGTTCGAATCATACGTTAACTTACATTGCATTAATTAAGAATTAAACTATTTTAGCTATTCTGTTTAAAAAGGACACGCCGGCCTCCTAGTTCTTTCTTGCATAAACCTGAAGAAATTTTCGTCATGTCATGAACTTGAATTAACCTGGTAGATGTATTACCTTATTACTTACAAATTACTATCCTCTACCATAGGACTGACTAGAAAAAAAATTTATAAGAATAAAATAAGACAAATAATAAGCTAGTGTTTTGATTTGCTCTCACCCTTAAAAAATTATGCTAGGGACCCTTCCAATTAAAATTTCTTTTGACAGTTGAAAAAAGAATGGCTCTTCAGAATAATGGGGCTTACACAAGTTATCAAGGGTTACTTTCATTCATAAGAAGGAACAGTTATGAGTTGCTGTAAGCATAAAACAGACATTTTGGAAAAAGTAGTGAGAATAGGAGACATGAAAGTACTGAAAGATATTGGGATTATTGTCGTGTTGGCGAACTTTTCTTTCTGTAAGTTTTATTTCCATCAGAAGTCAGGATGTGCCCAAAACTAAACCGCATTACGGTCTTTCACTTAAACTCACAACTACTTTTAGTTTTTGTTCATAAATGATTCTAGCCACTCGTCCAGAAGCGCGGCCCTATCATACTGTCCCAAGTACCTTTCAATAATAGACAAAAATTCCAGTGAAACATCCAGCCATTTTACCCGAATCTTCAATTTAACTCAATTACAGAAGGGAAGCGAGGATCAAAGCCCCTACTTATGCATGATGGGAAGCTCTCATACAATGCGCGGCACAGGAGAGAGAGAGCCTTAAGTATTAATGAACATTTATTTCCAACTATTCCCATAAGAATCTGATGTAAATCATACATAAGAGAAGACGACTAATGGACGTTCCGCTTTTTTTTTTTTTTTTTTTTTTTTTTTTTTTTTTTTTTTTTTTTTTTTTTTTTTTTTTTTTTTTTTTTTTTTTTTTTTTTTTTTTTTTTTTTTTTTTTGGTCGGTTAAAAGTTGCGAAGAGAGTGCCCAATAACAAATTCAAATGGTAACAGGGACGAATACTAGATTTTTTCATCCAGAATAAGTAAAAACTTTGCGAAATGGAAGAAGACCCGAGTAAATGTCACAGCAGAAATCAATCGAAGTTGAAAGAGCAATGAGAACTCGAGTATAACTTTTCTGTTAACATCAGTTCATAATTTTCACCATAACCTACGAGAAGCAGCTAACATGGTTCTGACGATGCATGATTCGCACGATAATGAGGCTTGGGACTTTGAATAATCTGTTAAAAGTGCCATGATATGCTCCATTGTTTTCTCCTCTGCTGTGTGACATTTTTATTTTTCTCCTTCTAATCTAACGATCCACTCCATACGAATTCGACGACAAAAGTAAATGAAATTTCCGCACTATGAAGTCCAGCCAGTTCCTGTGGATTTAAGGCTTATTAAAATCCCTCTAAAATAATCACGCGTTACGGAAGCGTCCAAAGAACACGTTTTCTGCCATCTTTCAACTTGTGCCTGCAAAGCAATGCACCAATTAGCCAATATCGGTGGGAAAATTAAGGCCTCACATACTCCTGCTTAAACTAAATCCACTTTAACGATCAGGACTGAGTTATCATCCAGTAATCTGATTTGCTGTGAACTTATGTAGAGCAGGAGTTATGAATAGATGCAGCGAGCACATGCGATTCTGTTCAAGTTTATAGTGCACGAACTAAAACACGTGATTCTACGTAAAGCAAAAGTTGTAAATAAGTGCACTAAGCTAAAACTAAGCTAAACAGACGTAATTCTCGTTCAGAATAATACATTCCGGGAAGGAGAAATTAGTGAAACATCACTCAATTATGTTTAAAAATGCAGCTCTGAATGAACGACCGTTGTATAAAATGTAAGTACGATATTGTTGTAATAATAAATAATACTAAAATTACTTCCCATCAACAAGGGCAAAAAGTCTTTCCAACATACACAAAATATATCAGAGCATTCGTAAACAATTCATCGAATAAAGAAGCTACGAAGTGAGTTTATTATTATTATTATTATTATTATTATTATTATTATTATTATTATTATTATTATTATTATTATTATTACTGCAGCCGTTCATTCGTAAACAAATCATCGAATAAAGGAGCATGCGAAGTTAGAATCTTTATTATTATTATTATTTTATTATTATTCTTATTATTAGTAGTAGTAGTAGTAGTAGTAGTAGTAGTAGTAATAGTAGTATTACTGCAGCCGTTCATTCGTAAACAATTCATCGAATAAAAGAGCAATCGAAGTCGGAGTCATTATTATTATTATTATTATTATTATTATTATTATTATTATTATTATTATTATTCATAAAATTATTTTATTATTAATTATTAATTTATTATCATTAATTAATTTATTATTTACTATATTATTATTCGTAAACAATTCATCGAATAAAGGAGCATGCGATGTTAGAGTCCTTATTATTATTATTATTATTATTATTATTATTATTATTATTATATTATTTTATTATTATTATTTTCCTGATTCTTATTATAACTGCAGCCGCTCGCATTCCAACACCCTGCTGCATGTACCCAATATAATAAAATCCCCCCTATTAAACATCCGCGCGCGAATTCAACCTGACTGCGAATCGAAGGAAGCCAATTAATAATGCATGCGAATGCAGAAATTGTTCCATAAACTGAAGGGAATTCCGCTCCTTCCTTCCTTCCCCCACCAGCTCTCCTTCTTTCCTTGCCAGGCGCTTCCCCTGCATCCCATGGGACGTCCTTTTGATTCGCCCTGATTATCTCCATCCCCTGTTTTAAGAGCATCACTATTTTGATCAAGTAATTACGTATTCATTCCGAAAGGAGAGAGGAGGAGGAGGAGGAGAAGAGAGAGGAGAGGAGAGGATGGTCTCTCCCAAATGGGATGCTGGAATATCATGTGCGGATGGATGCTGCTGCAATAAGCGCCCATCTCTCCTCTCTCTCTCTCTCTCTCTCTCTCTCTCTCTCTCTCTCTTCTCCCTCCTCTCTCTCCTCTCTCTCTCTCTCTTCCAGAGATCTAATCCCATAACCTGGATGGGCTGGGACAGAGGTGTATTACATATTGTAGGGGAGCGCGAGCCATCCATTACAAAGCTTTTTCATTACTTTTAGCACTTATAAATCTTTAAAAAGGTTGGATTATGAGCAAAATGGTAATTCATAATAAAAAAAATAATGAGCGTTAATGAGCTTCTACTTAATTAAGGGACATGGCTTTGGCATGCACATGGAACCTGATTGCCTTATAGTATTATGTGGGGAATCTTACAGAATATCAGTAATTTTTATGCGATAATCTCTATCATGAGAATATTTCCTTTTAATAAATCGATGCAATATTCAATATTCTTCGCACTGATTGCAGGTCCACAATAATATCGCATGTGAAGTATAAAGTCTTTAATAATAAGAGCTTTCGGACCTTGTACTAGGTTCATTTTCAGACTGAAGATGAACCTAGTGCAAGGTTCAAAAGCTCTTATTATTAAAGACTTTATACTTCACATGCGATATTATTGTGGACCTGCAATCATTGTTATCATTTTCGACACTGAAAATTGTGCCCAATTCTTCGCATTCACAGCAAAGTTAATTGAGGTTCGTCTTCTACTTTTCGATAATACCTTGTGATAACTCGCAGTACTGGACATTTTAACGCCAGATCTACAAAAAAAATTAAATATTTCGTTCTATTCGGGGCTTCTAAGAACACAGCCATAAATGCAACATAACGGCACATTTATGCTATTTTCATCCTTACTGAATTATGCTCAAATATACTTATGAATTTTTCCCGCAAAAAAAAAAAAGTTAATTAGAACCGTTGGTCAGAATATATGCCACTAATTTATTCATAAGTATTTTAGGGGGAGCTAGAATTTACTGTGTGTTTTGGCAGTTAAAATTTAAAGCAACGTTGACAGTGAAACAATACAGCAGCCCCAGTTTCATGTTTTGAAGATTCCAGAGGCAATAACTAGGGGTAACATAAGGATTCTAAGAATTTCGAAGAAAATAACATTTAAGCCAAATCTGGCGCTTCAGTTCCACTAAATTAACAAGAGGATTCGCCCATGGCCTAGTCCCGTTATTACCAAACGGGGAAAATAAAGGACAACAACGTAGCGTTGACGAAAACATCTTAATTATGCAGAACAATTTGAACTTCTCGGAAGAACACTGAACTGAAGCAAGTCTGTGCTTATTTACGAAAGTATGTACGCAATGGGGGCTATATATATCGCGTCAAGACTGCAGTCACTCTTTAGCTAGTTATGTCCAGTTAAGACAAAAACAGTGACTGTCTGATGGACTAACGAACACAAGAGAGGAAAAACAGAAAGATGTCAACACAGTCCTCACATTCTCACTCAAAAGACGCCAACAGACAGAGAACCAGTAAAGTTATTTCAGAGTAGTGGAAACTGTACCTTTGTACTGAACTGTTCAATAGCACGGATATATACTTAACACTATCTTCATCAAGATACAAGAATCGTTTTTAAGTACATTTGCATGTTTCCTGATTAATGACCGGGAGAGTTGAAAAGGTATTGATTATTGCAATTATCTCGTTTCATTACAATAAGGAATCACATTTTTTAACGTCTTTATAAATTGGGTTTCCACTGCATCGAAAAAAATTCGAAAATACTGAGGAAAGAAGTTAATACTTGTACAACCTGAGGCTTTTCTTCCTCTGTCTCTTTCATTTTTATTTGTATTTCTTTCTTCTTACCCGTTGTTATATTCATTGCTGCTTTCGCGCGCATATCATATCGAGACTGCATTTAATGGGTAATTTCCTTCATTAGTTTCCTGTTCACATTCAGTTCTCATATTAGAGAATATATCTTGGGGTTAGGGGAGCGCTGTGTTGAATATTACTGTTGCATATCGCTATCTACGTATATATATATATATATATTATATAATATATTATATATATATGTATATATTATTATATATATTATAGTATAAGTTACATATTATGCCTATTATGTAAATGTGTGTGTGTGCAATCATGCATGTATATAGGAACAATGAATCTTTTTTTTACAAAAAATTGACCTGAGAAGGATGCAGATATATATTATATATATATATATAATCTAGATATATATATTTATATATATATATATTAATATATATAAACCAATATAATAAATATATAATATATATATATAATATATATATAATATATATATCTTATAAATAACATATTAAAATCATAACCTAAAAATATGTATTTTTGTTTTTTTTTTTTTTTTTTAATCCTGTATGTAAGAATAATAAATCTTCCTTCTGTATTTTTATAAAGAAATTTGCCTTTAGAAAGATGCAGATATCGATAGGGCTCATTGCCAGAAAGATGACCATCCACCATTGTAAAAAATAATTAAAGCGGATCAATTGCACGATCCTCCTTAACATAAAGCGAATTTCGAGCATGAATTTCGGACCCAGGTGGTTAGTAGTCGGCGTATAGGGTAAGGGGAAAAGCTAGGTCATTCTGGTTCACTTGGGATTAAAGCAAGGGACGAGGTAATGCATGCTAATTCCTTCGCTCGTTCTTTTCTCTGTCATTGGTTTTCCCTACTTTATTCTCTTTTGTTTTCAAGAAAGGCTTCGTACGTGTTCGGTGTTACTCTCTTCTTCTATAGTCTTCTCTGTTCTTTATTCACGTATGTGGAAAATTTCTACGCAAGTTTATTATCATTGCGTTGTTCAGTAAGAATTTGTAGTAGTAGTAGTAGTAAAATAATAATAATAATAATAATAATAATAATAATGAATAATAATAATAATAATAATTAATAATAATAATAACTGTTTAAAAGAGAAAGGGAGTTGTTGGGATTATTATTATTATTATTATTATTATTATTATTATTATTATTATTATTATTATTATTTGTAGAAGACCCTCTTTTAGGCAAATGCTGTTAAGGAGAATGACAGAAAATTAAGCGAGTCGATTTTATAAAAATATTGTTTTTCCCCCTTTTTTTCTTTTTACAATTTTTTTTTCTCAGGCTCAGCGGATGTTTTTTTTTTTTTTTTTCTTTAGTAAAACTGGCCAATATTCATTATTGGGAATTTTCTAATATGAATATTGGCCAGTTACTCAGAAACATCGCTGAGCCTGAGAAGCGAATTGTAAGAAAAACAGAAAAAACAATATATCAACCGCCCGCTTAATTCTGCCATTCTCTTTAACAGCATTTGCCTAAAAGAGGGGTCTTCCTAACCAAAATAAATAATAATAAGTACTAATAATATTAATAATAAAGGCAAAGTAACGAGAACTGAAGGGATAAAGCTACCATCAAAGGGAGCAACATCAAACACATAGATGAGGACTGGATACAAATACCTGGGAATAATGGAAGGAGGGGATATAAAACACCAAGAGATGAAGGACACGATCAGGAAAGAATATATGCAGAGACTCAAGGCGATACTCAAGTCAAAACTCAACGCCGGAAATATGATAAAAGCCATAAACACATGGGCAGTGCCAGTAATCAGATACAGCGCAGGAATAGTGGAATGGACGAAGGCAGAACTCGCAGCATAGATCAGAAAACCAGGAAACATATGACAATACACAAAGCACTCCACCCAAGAGCAAATACGGACAGACTATACATAATTAACACGAAAGGAAGGAGGGAGAGGGAACTACTGAAGTATAGAGGACTGTCGTCAACATCGAAAAAACAGAGCACTGGGGCAATATCTGAAACCAGTGAAAACACGAGTGGCTAAAGAGTGCATGGGAAGAAGACTAATAAAAGTAGACGAATACCCATAAAATTTACAGAGACAGGAGAATGACAAACAGAACAGAGGACTGGCACAACAAACCAATGCACGGACAATACATGAGACAGACTAAAGAACTAGCCAGCGATGACACATGGCAATGGCTACAGAGGGGAGAGCTAAAGAAGGAAACTGAAGGAATGATAACAGCGGCACAAGATCAGGCCCTAAGAACCAGATATATTCAAAGAACGATAGACGGAAATAACATCTCCCCCTCCCATATGTAGGAAGTGCAATACGAAAAATGAAATCATAAACCGCATAGCAAGCGATGCCCGGCACTTGCACAGAACCAGTACAAAAAGAGGCATGACATCGATCAGTGGCAAAAACCCTCCACTGGAGCCTGTACAAAAAACATCAGCTACCTTGCAGTAATAAGTGGTACGAGCACCAACCTTAAGGGTAGTGATAGAAAACGATCAGGCAAAGATCCTCTG
Organism: Macrobrachium nipponense; assembly: GCF_015104395.2. Taxonomy (NCBI): domain Eukaryota; kingdom Metazoa; phylum Arthropoda; class Malacostraca; order Decapoda; family Palaemonidae; genus Macrobrachium; species Macrobrachium nipponense. The sequence continues at coordinate 21,750,166 of NC_087209.1, read as the reverse complement.
GGACTATGGTATCAGAACAGATAGGGTGATACTTGCAAATAGACCAGACGTGATGTTGATTGACAAAGTCAAGAAGAAAAGTTATCGCTCATTGATGTCGCAATACCATGGGACCACCAGAGTGAGAGAAAAAAAAAAAAAAATGGATAAGTTATCAAGATCTGAAAAATAGAAATAAGAAGGATATGGGATATGCCAGTGGAAATTGTACCCATAATCATAGGAGCACTAGGCACGATCCCAAGATCCCTGAAAAGGAATCTAGAAAAACTAGAGGCTGAAGTAGCTCCAGGACTCATGCAGAAGAGCGTGATCCTAGAAACGGCGCACATAGTAAGAAAAGTGATGGACTCCTAAGGAGGCAGGATGCAACCCGGAACCCCCAACACTATAATACCACCCAGTCGAATTGGCGGACTGTGATAGAGCAAAATAATAATAATAATAATAATAATAATAATAATAATATAATAATAATAATAATAATAATAATAATATAATAATAATAACACATTCTATTCATTCATTAATGTCGTTTAGTGTCTGTTAATAATTTTGAATATCATTTTGCATGGAGGAAACTTTACGTTCTTAAAATATGTCTTTCAATCATTCCATTTTCTTTCTTTGAAAATATGTCTTCTAATCATTCCCACTTTCTTGCTTTGAAAAATGTCTTTCAATCATTCCCATTTTCTTTCTTTGAAAACATGTCTTTCAATCATTCACATTTTCTTTCCTAGAAATATGACTTTCAATCATTCCCACTTTCTTTCTTTGAAAATATGTCTTTCAATCATTCCCATTTTCTTTCTTTGAAATATGTCTTTCAATCATTCCCATTTTCTTTGAAAATATGTTTTTCAATCATTCCCATTTTCTTCTCTTTAAAAATATGTCTTTCAGTCATTCCGTTTTCTTTCTTGACAAGGACCTCTTCTTCCTTTCCATCAAACAAAATGCAAAAATTAATTTTTCACTTTACCAAAACTAGAGTATTGCACTGTCACAAAGAAGTAGATACCTATGCAACCTAGTATGTAGAGACATAACAAAGGCATTTGACAAGTATGGATACAAGGACTTCAATACAAAATATTACATCTCAACCTTCCAGGCATTTTTGAGAAAATACTATGCCACTTCATCAAAGATCGAACAGCAGCAATCAAGTCACTAAATTACATAGGGAATCCATTCCCGTTACTAAGTGGAGTCCCACAAGGATCTGTACTCAGTCCAACATTATTCATATTATATACATCAGATATGACTCCACCACCAGAGTACTGTACTGATGTCTGCTTTGCAGATGATATAACTCAAATAGTCATACATCCAGAAAAACGTACAAGGAGAAGGGACCCAAATTTGAAAAGACAAGTAGCACAAAAAACAATGAACCAAATTGAAAGAATAAATCAATTTGAAAAGAAGTGGAAGATAAAGACAAATAAATCCAAATTCCAACTAGTATCGGTATCTGCATACAAACCTGCACAAATATTGTTAGACCAACAACCAATGAATTTTACTTAAAGTACAAGAAAACTAGGAATGCAATTCGGACAAAGGGGAATATTAAGACATGTGAGAGAAAGGCTATGGATAGCAAGAACACAAAATACAAAGCTGAAAAGGTTTAGGAATATGAACACATCTATCAAAATCCATTTCTACAAAAGCCTAATCAGACCAATAATGGAATATCCACCAATACCCACGTGCTTAGCATCGACTTCCAATATAAGTGCATTACAAAAATTCCAAAATAAGATTCTAAGGTCTGCAGTGAGAAACAATCAAGAAGATGACTATCTGAATATAGAACAAATACATAAAAAATACAAAGTAGAACCAATTAATCAGAGATTATACAAACTGGCAACCAATATATGGAGTAAACTAGTTCAATACAATAGTGAATTAGTAGAAGAATCAGAAGCAGAAGAGAGAAACCTTGACCCAAACAACACAGACCACAGATGGTGGAGAAGAGTATCTTCATATATTCATCGCGATGAACCTCGACCATTATTACTATTAATTAAGAAATGTCTTGTGAAAACGTAATTTGTAGAATTTAATATGTAGATAAAATGCAAATCATTATGATAATTGAAATTAAATTTAGAGTTGAAAATTGGAACTTATTGATATGATTATATTATGTAATAAAATTCAAAATATGTAATCTGTACAATTCACCATGTCATATAATGTATAATCATTATTGTATTATGTTAATATTAGCTAGAAAATTGTACCCTTACCCAAATATAATCGTGGATAAACCACACTTTACCTTATTCTTACTAATACTTAACTTTCTAAACTATTCCCTACCAAGGTTAGCTAGCTAACTACCCTCACTCTCTTTCTTTCACATCTTACCTATCAGCTAAAAAAACAAAAAAAAAAAAAAAACTAGGAGTATGTCCTAGGACACTAGAGAATATTCATGTCTTATGCTCACTGTTAGGTCATGCGAGTTCAATGGATATAACCTAAAAAATATATATATATAAAGTTTTTCTTCCTCTAAAAGCGCTTAGAAATATAAAATTTGTTTCATTTGATATAAAAGGAAAATAATCTTTAATTTATAGGTCATTATTATCCTCCCACCCGGATACGAATTTTGTGGTGGGAATGAATTCATTTCAGCTTTTGGAAGTGAATTGCCAGATATACGTCCGTCATTCTGCCCTAAGGCCTAAGTTTCCCATTGTGTTTTGGACAGTATATCATAATTTACGTATGAATACCCATTTTAACGATAGCCCATGAATTTTTGTAAGAGCATGAAAAATCGCATCTTGAACTATTTCTCATTTTTATAGGAATAAGATGATTTCTGAAAAAAAAAAATTCACGTAATTTCGGAACGAGGTGTCACATTTTACATGTAGCTTTTTCATTCTCAAACAGGTGCCAAGCCACAAGATAAATATCCCTTAACATCAAGTTCAATTTACCTAGGGAATAATTTACACACAAAATGAGTTATATATAAGTGTATCTACCCTGGCCACAAATCGAACCTTCATTATATATATATATATATATATATATATATATATATATATATATATATATATATATATATATATATATATAATATATATATATATATATATATATATATATATGTGTGTGTGTGTGTGATTATATATATATATTATATATATATACTCATACATATATGTATATATATATATATATATATATATAATATATATTATATATATATATATATATATATATATATATATATATATATATATATATATATATATATATATATTTCGGACACATACCTATTATCATACATTAACTTTTTCCTTTTTCTTCAGAGGTCCATGGGATACTTAGCTCATCTGTATATCATTCTCTTATCATCACTAACTGAATTTCTTGATGCCTGTTCTATCTTGTTACTAATCATTCTTTACCAGTTATAATAATAATAATAATAATAATAATAATAATAATAATAATAATAATAATAATAAAAGTTGGCAAACCTTATAATCTATCTCGAACTTCATTCATGCTGCAGATGCAATTTACTAATTCGAAAAGGCTTCTGAAAAACCCGTATTCTGTGGGAGCGAATAAAACATATTTAAAGCACTCTGCCATCATCATTCAATTACAAGGCCGGATATTACCAGCGCAACAAATCTAAATGCAATCCCTATGGTTCGGAAAATCTGTTCAGTTGGTCTTGTTTGGCAATTATTTTTGCCCGATTAGGAAACGAGATTAACGAAGTGCAGTGTGGGTGGCTGGAAGAGGAGTTTTTGGATGATTACTGTAATCATTTCAAGTTAAATAGAAATAAGGGCGAAAGTCTGACGTAGGCTGCATAAACGGTTCATAAGGATTCATATAGGAAACCTGAAGTTTGGATAACGTTTTTATGTTATTTTTTTTTTTAATAGGCAGCTTAATTGTCTCCCTGTGGTCGTTTAAGGCTTCATAAAGAGGACAAATTTGCTTGCAAGAGCTGCTGTCTGCGCTTCGATCCCAACTACATGATAACACCAGCAAGTTGCCCATTCCATCGGCCTTCTCTAGAAGCATATCAAAGATTTTTCCAAGGATTTTATGGACCATTCGGGAGGAAGTCTCTTATATGGGCAGCAATGAAAAGCATTTCCTCCACAGAGTAAAATGAAACCAGTTTCATTGTAATCGCGCACATTTGTTTAAATGACAACAAAAGTTTTCGCTCGTTTAACCAACATGACTCAAACGAAGAAGTTTTTAGTAAAACGAGCGAAACTTCCTAAATTTTTGCATTATATGTACAATTATATGCTCGATGCTCTCTTTCACTTCAATGGACTCTCACTTTATAGCGAACAGTCATTTCAATTCATATCTGCTCCATTTCATAATTTCTGTCTTTTCAAGCCTCTATGTATCATATTAATACAATTTGGTCGCCGGCGCCGCTAGCCGTTAAGCGTGTGGCCACCGCGTGATAATATTTCTTTTTAAATTCCCCTTAACGAGATGTGTTTATTTGTTGTGGCTTGCCTTAGCACACGGCTATAAAACTTGTCCCTCGGACTTAATCTTCCAATAAATTTTCTGTCTCATGACGCGATTTACGAGTTGAAGAAGACAACTTTACGAGGCGTCCCTCGGGAGAGAGAGAGAGGAGTTGGTCGCAGTGATACGTAGCTTGATCGCGATCAGCACAAAAAGGATCTGAGTGGGAGCAGAGATTCATCATCTCTTCGTGACGTATTACTGGCTTCTGGCTATTATTATTGATATCATTATTATTCAAAGAAAACTCATAATCACATGAGCCGATAAAGTGGGAAAGTAAATCCACAGTAGTATGCCTGTTTGCTTTTATTTAAAATATATACAGCAGAAAGCGTCCTGCTGTATAGCTATATCTTGAATAACAAAATCAAACAGACATACTACTGTGGATTTACTTTCCCATCATTATTATTTTCATTAACAAAACAACAACAATAATAATTTAGCTGTAGTATTTAGGTCAATCACATATCTTGGATAGCCAAAAACCAGTTGCTATGGAAGAGTGATACGCTATGGTAAAATTATGTTTATGTAATGATAATAATAGATATACACATACAATCACATGGTTACCAACTAAATAACTACGGTAAGAAAAGTAGCTGGAACCCAAGCGCTTTCACGGTATCTTAACACAACAACAACAATAATAAGACAACTCAATATATAATTACGTGATGTGCAATAAAAAAAATTCTTCATCGTATAGGGAACGAACCCAGGGCACTGCAATGAAAAGCAAGGGGAGCCAAGACCTAAGCAACAAAGAATATAAAAGATATACCCCAGCATTCGCACAGTACTTAAGACGTTTCCTGGCCTGTCCAGTCACTGATCAAGTCTTCGGGTTCTTGCTTCTTTAATGGCCTTTGGTGGTGCACTACATTGTTTGCAGCCTCGCCAGATACCTCATAGGTCCTCTGGGACCTATGAGGTCATTCAGCGCTGATAGGAAAATAGTGGAAAAGGTTACAAAGGTGACCATGAGGAACACCCCGCAGTTGCTCTATGAGGGTGGAAAGTAATGTGGGAGAAAAATGAATGGAGTTACGGTAAAAGGAATGAAAGGGGTTGCAGCTAGGGGACAAGGGAAGCTGCAAGAACCTTAAGTAATGCCTCCAGTGTACCGCGCGTACTGTATAATTACTTATGTTCCAACTTCGTTAATCGCTGTTGTGGCTTGGGAAGTAGCCCTGATGCCTTTTACTTGAGAGTTCTAGGTAGCCTAATAATCATAATGTGTCACTGGAAAAACAGATTCACAGTTATGTAACTGCTGATATATTTTCATAATAAAACTATACTGCCTGCGTTCGAGAATCTGAAGGATTCTCTTTCACTCGTACAGATTCTCAAAAGCTCTGTGTATAGTTTTATTTTTAAATACATTAGTACATTTGTAAAATTACGGATGCTTCTCCATTTTAAGACTCATGCTACTAAGTATGTTTTTAACTGTCATTAGGTTTAATCCTATGGCTAAGTAAGAATAAGCCTGGGAACTAGTCGAGAGAAAGGAATACTTTTGTATAATAATAATAATAATAATAATAATAATAATAATAATAATAATAATAATAATAATAATAATAATAATAAAGGTCAGTTCTTCAGTTTCATATTCCAGTAATATGACAGAATCTATGACCAGAATATGAGAAAAGAATATACCAATTCCAATTTTGTCAAAATAAAATTCCCGACATTTTGCTCATAAATCATTTGTAAAAATACAATTTCCCATCGAGATCCTATATGAAGACATTATAATTTATATCGTCGTAAAGCTGAAGCCCCCGCAATGCATTTTACATGATTTTTTTTTTTTTGTAATGACAGAGATTTGTTTGACACTGAACTGTTTGCAGCCTTTTGTCATTGTCTGATTCTAACTTGCGTTACTATATTTCCATTGATGTTTGTTACGTTCTACATATATTCCTACATATTTTTTATAATACCAGAGGTTTAGCTTTTAAGCCTGGATTTTGCTTTTGGGTTATAAAGTTTAAAATTATCTATTCTGTATCATGGTAAAGAAGTAAATAGCTAAATAAATGACTAAAAGAATATATAGCATTACTATGTATACACATTACCAAGATACAAACGTTGCGGTCGTGGGTAGGTATCATGATTTCTTGTAACGTCGAAATGATTTTGGAGGTCAGTGCAAGGTCGACATATCAAGTTTCAACTTTAAAATCATACAAAATATATATATATATATATATATATATATATATATATATTATATAATATACATTATGTATATATATATAATACATCATGTATAATTAATGTATATTATATATAAAAATACAGATACAAATATATGTATATACATACATATATATATACGTACATAGTATCTATAGAGAGAATTACTATCAGGTAGTACATTTTAACAAGAGGTGACGCCAAACAGAATAAAAAAAACCAAAGGTTACAGCTGTATTAAAATATTTCAACGGCTGAATAGTGAATGAAACCCTGTGAAGGAAGCTCCAAAATTATCGCCTTCAATCGTCTAAAAAGAAGACTCATCAGCATGACATTTAACACCCTACAAATACGGTGCCAGCCACCACTATCCTGCATACACACTCATGACTCTGTTTAGGAACTTCCGTCCCCATACCTCTTCCACCCCATCCACCCACCACTTTCGTTGTCTTCCTCTCTGCTATAGTAAATTCACATCAACCGTGCATTTGATATCTAGGCCCGTCCCTTACGACGCTCCTGATTGGCTGTTGATAAGTCAATCACAGGGCTGGAAACTCTCAGTCTCTCCCGAGAGTTCACGTAGGTAGGATGTATGTTCCACCTCTCCTGAAAGACGTATACCTCAGGAGAGATGGAACATACATCCTGCCTATGGGAACTCTCGAGAGAGACTGAGAGTTTCCAGCCCTGTGAATGGCTTATCAACAGCCAATCAGGAGCGTCGGTTGATGTGAATCTACTATAGCTCTTGTGAGTTATACAACTTTTCACCGACCCATGGCAATAAATTCTTTCCACCTGACTGAACAATCTAAACACATCGAGCTTTCCTTCCTCCTCGCATGTCTTACTCTTTCAGATGTTACACTAACAAAACTTCTCATCAGCTTTGCCTTAATATTTCTCAAATTCTCCGTCGTAAAATCTGAAGACTTTTCCCAATGTTCTGCCCACATCCTGCTGCCTTACTTGCTTCGACAGACTCTTAACTTACAATCATCTTTCCTAGGAACACTGACTCCTAAATACCCCCTTGGAATGAACCTTTTCCTTTCCTTCACCGACTGTATGAACATTTATTGACTCCTGTTTCTGGAATCTACTTCCCACACAACTTATTCTTGATCATGTTTTCTTTCAACCTTTTTCTTTGGCAAGTGTCGCCACCAGCTCCTTCGGCTTCTAATTACTATTCCCAGTAAGCATTGCGACAGATGCTCTCAGCCCACAACTTTGTACCTACATTTGATAAATATATAACGAGAGAGAGAGAGAGAGAGAGAGAGAGAGAGAGAGAGAGAGAGACTCATTATGTATACTACAAGGGGATGACTTTTAAGGAAAACGAGTCAATAGCCGCTGCCAAGTTCATCTATCTATTGATTTGAACTTTTTTACCCTTAAGCAGAGAACGTCTCCCGTGTAGCTGCTTAATAGACCTGAAAAAATAAATAAATAAATAAATAAATAAACTCAACAGCACGTCGACTCCACTATATATCAAGCTTCATTCACCTAAATCTTGCACTTCCTAGATCATACGTTTCTTCTTATTAGCAACGCAATCACAAATAGTCGCAGCCCCAGAGCACTAAATATCATACTTTCTTTTGTTTCGGTTATGATACTGGAGGGCACGGGACATCAAAATCACATACCCTTAGTCATTCGTCTGCCATTTGGTGTTTTCTGTTTATCAAATGGATTCGACCACCGTCACCAAGTGTCTTAGAAGAAGGCGCATTACTGTACCAAGCCTAAGTTAATTCACAGGGCAGCAACTGATCTGTGTACCTATGATAGAGGCCATTCCTAAAATTGATATTCAGATGTTCTGATGCCAACGACGTGATAATAAGAGTTTTTTTTTTACAGAATTAATTAAAGAAACAAATGTTCACTTCAACGTTCTTTCTGCTAGCAATAATAATGAGAAGCCATGAAGTGAAAATAATAATCTATCGAATAAACTCATTAAGAAATATATTCAGTGAATAATCATTTACGGCTGACTTCATATTAACATGGCAAATCGTTTCAAACATTACCTCTTACACGATAGATAGATTAGAGACGGCGTCGATGACCTTGGTATCTGCCAACGCTAGTTTTATATTTAAAATCAGTCATTAAAGCAAAAAAAAGCACCTCCGTTTACAAATTCCAAGACGAGCCGAGGAGGAGGAGGAGAAGAGAAATGGAGGGAGGAAAAAGTGAGATAAAGAGAGGAAAAACCAAAGGCTTGAAATAGTCATTGGACGTAATCCCCACAGCTTTCAGGAACGAAGGAGGCGATACCAACGAGCATTAATGGCCGCCCTTTGCATTCTAATCCTCGAACACTCATTAACGTTGGCCTGAGAGAGAGAGAGAGAGAGAGAGAGAGAGAGAGAGAGAGAGAGAGAGAGAGAGAGAGGCCTCTTCCTTTATCAAAACCTGCTGCTAGGCATTTCCGTATCGGGAGATAAGAGTCATCTATCAAAGATATTAAGGATAATCCCTGCTTTCGGGTGGAGAGAGAGAGAGAGAGAGAGAGAGAGAGAGAGAGAGAGAGAGAGAGAATGTAGCTATGCATGTATATATAGTATATATAAATTATATATGTATATATATTGAGAGAGAGAGAGAGAGAAAGAGAGAACGTAACTATGCATGTATATATATGTATAATAAATATATATGCATATTATGAATAACTTGATCACGAAGTATATAAAACGTGATGCTATGTATAAATAAAGGTTTTTGCCACAAAGGAAAAAATGAAAAAGCGAGATAGCCGAGTACTTTCGGTCCTGTTCAGACCCTTTACTAAGGCAAACTGATTTTACAGAGGACAACATAGTCAAAAGAAGGCTTAATAGCCAAACTGACACTACAAGATTAGCAATAAGTGCGATTTCACTCTAACAGAAACGAGGAAACGCCTTAGGGTAGCCACATCTTGGAGGGTACACACACGGTAAACAGGTTATTCTTCCAGAAAAACAGTACATTTTGAAAAAACAAGGAAGCATATACAACTTAATATCATGAAATTTACACAAATTTTCCCAAAAAATTATTATTAATGAAAAGACGAAAGAAAATATAAATATATATATATATATAGAGCAAGAGAAAGGGAGAGAGAGTATCGAACCAGAGAGAGAGAGAGAGAGAGAGAAAATAATAACTATATACATGTGGGACTAATTTATTAGTAGTTCATTTATTTTAAGGTCCTTCATAAACATCTTACAAATATAGGGGTCCAAATGGTACATTCCCGGACTAAGGTTTAGGCTGTTTTTATTAGTGATTTGTATAATTGCCGATTCCAGTAAATTTCTTGAAACATAATCATTAGATCTAGCAATTATAGAGGTATCACCCCAATTAATACAATGAGATTTTTCACTCAGATGGATAAACAATGCATTTGAAGTCTGGGCTGTTCTAACTGAATACTATATGCTGCTTTATACGTACACATAAATTTTACTTGACTGACCAACGTAAAACGATGGGCAATCCTTACAAGGAATTTTGTAAATGACCAAGTTTTTGTATCATATCATATATATATATTATATATATATATATATATATGCTATATTTATTTATATATATATATACGTATATTTGTATATATAGTGAGAGAGAGAGAGAGAGAGAGAGAGAGAGAGAGAGAGAGAGAGAAGAATGTAACTATGTATATATATATATATGTATATATATTGAGAGAGAGAGAGAGAGAGAGAGAGAGAGAGAGAGAGAGAGAGAGAGAGAGAGAGCTCGTTTTCATCCCCCTACGAACTCTGTGTCAAAGCTCCTACCGGAAAACAAGTCCAGCCAGCAGTTATCCCTTGAACCCTGTCACCCGATTTCCCCGAAAGAGGATTTGGCTCTTTGCTACAGTCGAAGAGAGTGGGATGCCGTAGTTAAAGAGTAGGATGCTGTCAATCAAAAGGTCGTCAAAGACTCCCAAATGTCCGGAGAGACTTTGTTTCCCTTTCTTCCCGACGCTCGTACAATCTTGCAATGTCTGTTTTAAGAGCAAAGCAGGATTAAAGGATTCTTCTCTCTCTCTCTCTCTCTCTCTCTTTCTCTCTCTCGATATCAAGGACACGCACTCAGACACTCCTAGATAAACTCTCCTAGATATATATGTATTTGTCATGATAATATTTATATGATGAATGGATTATAATTATTGTTGTTCCTGTTGTAATTATAAGAGCAACTTGCTATTAGTAAGGAAAGGTGAAACGAATGTGGACGACTATTCCATGAATAGTCATATATCATGCCAAGTATGAGCTGTTTCTTGTAGGTTTAAGTATTAGGCTGTATGTGGGTCTAAGTATTAGGCAGTGCCATTTGGGTTTAAGTATTAGGCTGTATCATTTGGGTCTAAGTATTAGGCAGTGTCATTGGGTCTAAGTATTAGGATGTATCATTTGGGTTTAAGTATTAGGCTGAATTATTTGGGTCAAAATATCAGGCTGCATCATTTTGGTCTAAGTATTAGGCTGTATCATTTGGGTCTAAGTATTAGTTTGTATCATTTAGGTTTAAGTATTAGACTGTATCATTTGGGTCAGAATATCAGTCTGCATCATTTAGGTCTGAGTATTAGACTGCATCACTCAAGTATAAGTATTAGGCTACGGGTCTAAGTATTATAAATAAACCAAGGGCAACTAAGCACCAATGAGTAATCTAAAGAAAATGATGCTGCATATATTTCTAATTCATCTCACTTAGCTACCTGAAACTATCAGTCTTTGAGGATTTAGATTTGAAATAAAAAGCTGAACCCACAAACGGAAGACATTTAGATAAATAAACAAAGTAAACACATGAGGTAGTTCTCAATTGTCGATTTCTAACAACAAAAAAAGGAAAAAAATAGAAAAAAAAAAAAAAAAAAAAAAAAAAACTACTAGAACGACAGATGCTTTAGACACCCTATGTAGCATGTGTAGACTAAATCAGGCAGATAGTCTCATAAACAGAGAAACAAATAAAGTATATCGAAAATTAAATATAACATAATTAAAGAATGAATTTGATGGTAAAGATATGTCAACAAAAACAAGCATTCCTTTACTGTTGCAGCCGCACACAAAAGAAACAAAATTAACAGTATAACTGATGATAAAATCAAGTTATCGAAATTAATGTAGAGAGAGAGAGAGAGAGAGAGAGAGAGAGAGAGAGAGAGAGAGAGAGAACGGGGTGGGGTTGGGAGCAATCTCAGTGGCTGAAGCCTAATATCCGACGCCTTTATGGAGGCGTTTAATCAAGGTGATGTTCGCGGACAATAGCCTTTTACATCATTCTGCTGCTTTCTTCAAAGTTGAAAAAAAAGTTTCGATATTTAGAAGAATAAAGGATTAAATGACTATCACACAAGCAATAAATCAATGACAAAATAGAGAAAAATAACGGGCGGAAAAGTAATTAAGTAAATTAATAATTCTTACATGAAAACCACAAACAGTTAACAAATGGGATTGAAGATAAATAATAGTCTGTTAAATGAGACCGTATGTACAGCAAGGATGAGAAATCTAGTTGGCTTACTTCAAATTAAAAAAAAATTACTTCCTTCAAAGCTGAAAAATGTTTCGATATTTATTTGAACGAAAGATTAAATTACTATCACACAGGTAATCGAGCAATGGCAAAATAAAGTAAATAAGCAGGCAAAAAAACTATGTAATCAAGTAAATGAATGATTCTTATAGCAACACTAAAAAACTTAACAAATTAGAGTGAAGATAAACAATTAACTGTTTAATGGGATTGTATAAACAGCATGGACGAGAAATTTAGTTGGCTTGCAAATTAAACGTATCATTATTTTCATCATTCGTTTCAACACAGCCCTTTCCACCTTAAAAGAGGTTTAAGCCTTACCTCTCTATGCAAAGACTTCCGAGATGAGGTTGCTAGCCCCATGCCCTTCCCCACCCTGGTTGTGACTCATCACAGTCAACTAACAACCAGGTACATCCAATTCATTGCTTAGGTCACAAGAGAAGCACACTGGACCTGACGCTGGTGATGTGATCGTCGTGACCACCTGACCACAAGCATACATCTTGTTTTATTTAGCCCCATGGTGTTTAAAATCTTTAAATAAATGCGTTTATTTTAATGATTTTAATTAGTTGTTTAATAAACGTTTTTATGTGTAAATATTTAGTCGGTCTTGCTGTACATAATTTTTTTTCAGGATTGAACATGCAACGAAATAGTTGTGAAACGCTGGCCTCAGAAATAAACAGCAAATTGTATCGAGTGCCTTTCCCTTCAACTACAGAGAACAATAAAAACAAATGCATTCTACTTACAGTGTGTGGTAGAGTCTACCTAACTCAGATGAGAACTATGAGAAGGGAGGAATGGAGTATTATGGAAGATAAAGAACAGGAGAAACATGATAGGTGGGATTGCTTAGAGGTCCTTTGTGTCACACGGTCTTAATGGCACTGTATGTCATGTAGGTAGGTATTTGTAGGTAGGTATGTATGATGATGTATGTATGATGTATGTATGTATGTATGTATGTATATATATATATATATATATATATATATATATATATATATATATAGTATATATATAAAATATTAGTCTATATATATTATAGAACATATATATTTTACAATATTTTTCAGGTTTTTTTTGTAATGTGCTGCCATCAGTCTATATTTTTCGTCCTTACACTCACCACCTATGTATATATATATAAATACATAAATACACATATGTATGTGTATATATATACATAGATATCTATGTGAACGTATGTATGTATGCATATGCATAAGCCCTTATAGAGTTGGCAGCAGCACATTTCAAAAAAAAACACTAATAAATACTCTAAAATAGATAAAGCAACTAATACATTTATTCAGGTTCTGTTTAAAAATAAAAAGATAACGAAGATGAACACTATAACTTACTTCTCCGTAACTGCTTTTTTTTATTGGATATTTATATTACCTTCCATTACGACAGTTCAGTGTGCTATTTCTATTTGCTAGATTTATCTTGCTTATTCTCTCTCCTCTCCCACACTAACAGCCTTTCCAAAGTAAGCTTCATATCCTTCTCTAAACGAGACCCTCAGGATTATTAAATGCCGGTAATTAATGACTCTCTCTCTCTCTCTCTCTCTCTCTCTCTCTCTCTCTCTCTCTCTCTCTCTCTCTCTCTTTCTTGATAAAGGAACTTCTTTGTTAAGAAATCAATTACAAACACAATCGTTCATCGAGAGTGGATTTCTTCAGCTGTTTTCAGTTGCATGCAAGCAACGACCAACGACAAAGTCATTTAGATCAACAGCATTCAACATACAGTTGACGGCATGAGCTGTAGGCTGTCACTATGCACAGTAATGAGCCCACACTTCAAAAACTAATGGGGTACCTTTATTAGGTTACGTGTCAACTCTAACTAGATGGAACATGCGCGCGCGAACACACACACACACATATGTATATATATACTATATATATAATATATATATATATATATATATATATATGTAAATATATAGATGTCATATAATATACTTATATATATATATATATATATATATATATATATATATATATATATGTGTGTGGTGTGTGTGTATGTGTGTGTTCGCGCGCGCATGTTTCCATCTAAGTTAGAGTGACATGTAAACCTAATAAAGTGTATAAAGCATGTAAGAATGAACATACGTATATAATATGTATATATATATGTTTATATATATATATATATATATATATATATATATATATATATTACTATACTTATGTTTCATCACTTACATGCTACTACATAACATGCAGGCAAAACGATAAATTTAGAGCAAGAAAAAACATGCTTTACTCCATCATCCGTGCAAACTAAACTAAACGGAGAACTAAAGGCATGAACCGAAAACAAGCACCAGAAAAGTTCTCACTGTAAGGAATAGATTTCCATTTTCAAAATTACCTTTTCGTAAAATGTCTAGAATTTTACAAATGGAATAGGTCCCATTATGTTTGTGTTCCAACAAGGACGGGTAGAAAGGCTTCTACAAGACAGCAATAATGGATTTGCAAATCAATACGAAGCCACTGCAAATGTTCTATGAGATGAATGACGTCTGAGTAAGTCTAGGATGACAGGACCGGAATTATATGAGAAACAGAAGGGAGTCATCAGAAAATATGCCGTTATGAAACAGAGCATCGATGGTACTATAGTTATGTAAACATCATTCAAGTGGGTACTGAGTTTAAAACAATTTTATTTTGTTGCTTATACTGCCATAAATATTGTCCATTTTTAACCCCTATCCATTTTCCCCCTGCTCACTTTTACCCTCTGTCCATTTCTACCCCTGTCCACTTTTACCCCCTCTGCATTTTTACCCTGACCATTTTGACCCTGTCCATTTTTAAACACTGTCCATTTTACCCCCTGTCTATTTTTAACCCCTATCCATTTTTACTCCTTGTCCATTTTTACTCCTTGTCCATTTTTACCCCTTGTCCAAAATTAACCCCTGTCCAAAATTACCCCACTTCCATTTTTACCCCATGTCCACTTTTACCTCCTATCCAAAGTTACCCCCTGTCCATTTTTAACCCCTGTCCATTATTACCCCTTCTCCAAAATTACCCCTGTCTTTTTTTATATTTTTACCCACCCTGTACAAACTTACCCCCTGTCCAAAATTACCCCTGTACATTTTACCCCCTGTCCAAAATTACCCCTGTCCATTATTACCCCTTGTCCAAAATTACCCCCCTGTCTATTTTGACCACCTGTTCAAAATTACCTCATGTTCAATTACCCCCCTGTCAAAAATTACTTTTTACCCCCTGTCCAAAATTACCCCGTGTCCATTTTTACCCAATGTACAAAATTAGCCCCTGTCCATTTTTACCCAATGTACAAAATTAGCCCCTTGTCCATTTTTTACCCAATGTACCCAAATTTAGCCCCTGTCCAAAAATTTGTTAATCCCTTTCCAAAATTAACCTATGTCCATTTTTACTCCTGTTCCAAAATTACCACTGTCGATTTTGATCTCCTGTCCAAAATTCTCCTGTCCATTTTTACCTCCGTCCATTTTTACTCCTTTTTTGGCCTTCCCGAAAATTACCCCTCCTTGTCCAAAATTTTATTTAAAACGAAAATTTTTTGTAAAACCCAAAACCCCCTGTCCAAAATTTTTACCCACCCCTAGCCGCCCAAAATTTCCCCTTCCAAAATTCCCCCTGCCAAAAATAAAACCCCCAAAACCCCTTCCCTTTACCCCCAAATTGTCCAAAATTCCCCCAAAACCCCCTGTCCAAAATTAATTGAACCCGTCCAAAATTACCCCTCCTGCCATTTTTACCCCCTGTCCAAATTTTTACCCCAAATTGTACCCCCAAAATTGCCCCCTGGCCATTTTACCCTCCTGTCAAAAATTACACCCCTGCCAAAATTTTTACCCCCTCCGGTTCCAAAAAAGTTTTCCCCTGTCCATTTACCCCCTGTCCAAAAATTTTTACCCCCTGTCCAAAACCATTTACCAAAGTAGAAAATTACCCCCTATTTTTCCATTTTTACCTCCCTGTCCCAATTTTACCCTTTCCCTCGTTCCAAATTTTGCCCCCTGTTCCAAAAATTGTTACCCCTCCTGGTCCAAAAATTTCCCATGTCCATTTTTAACCCCCGTCCAAAAATTACCCCCGGCCTTAATTACCCAAAATTGTACAAAAATTACCCCGGTGGTACCATTTTTGTTCCCTCCTAGTCCAAAAATTACCCCCCTGTCCTATTTTTACCGCCTTCCTGTCCAAAATTAAACCCCGTACCCCTGGTCCATTTTTCCCTCCTGTCCAAAATTACCCCCTGTTCCATTTTTCCCTCCTGTCCCAAAATTACCCCCTCGTCCAAAATTGTTTTTTGAAACCCCTGTCCATTTTTAGCCTAATGTACAAAATTACCCTATGCCCATTTTTACCGAGCCTGTCCAAAAATTAACCCCATGTCCATTTTTATCCCCAAATGTACAAAAATTACCCCACCCGTCCATTTTCCCCCGGATTGCTCATTATTACCTGCTGATCCACTTTTACCCACTCTTCATTTTTTTACCACTGACCATTTTTTACCCTGTCCATTTTTACCCAACTTTCCACATTTTACCCCCTGTATATTTTAACCCCTTAGTCCTTTTTTTTTTTCCCCCAAAAATTTACCTCTGGTTCATTTTTACCCCCCTGCTTCCAAAATTACCCACTGTCCATTTTTACTAACAGTCAGAAAAGTTATCCCTTTGTCCAATATTCATTCGCTGTCCAAAAACAATTGACCCCCATGATCCAAAATTATCCCATGTACCATAATTTGTTCCATTCCCTGTCCAAAAAATTACCCCCTGTCCATTTTTACCTCCTATCCAAAGCTTTAACCCGCTTGTCCATTTAATAATCCCCCTGTAAAATTTTTCGAACCCTGTCCATTATTACCCCTTCTTCCTCCAAAATTACCCCCTGTCCACTTTTACTCCCTGTCCAGGAATTACCATCGTGCCCATTTTTTGTACCTAATGTAAAAACAAATTTACCCACGTCCATTTTTCCCCCCTGTCCAAAATTTTTAACCCCCTTGTCCAAATTTTTTCTTACCCTTTCCAAAAATACTACCCCTGTCCAATTTTTGTTTTACTTCCCTTTGTCCAAAAACAAACAATAACCCCTGTCCATTTTTAACTTCCTGATCCAAAATTATTCCCCCTGTCCAATTTTTACCTTCCTGTCCAAAAATTACCCCCTGTCCAAAAATTTTTTAACCCCCTTATGTCCAAAATTTTTACCTCCCCCTGTCCAAAATTCCCCCTGTCCATTTTTACCTCCTGTCCAAAATTACCCCCTGTCCATTTTTACCTTCTGTCCAAAATTAACCCCCTGTATTTTTACTCCTGTCCAAAAGTTACCCCCCTGTACCTCCCACTTTTTACCTTCCTGTCCAAAATTACCCCCTGTCCATTTTTAATTCCTATCCAAAAATTTAACCCCTGTCCTTTTTACCATCCTGTCCAAATTACCCCTGTCCATTTTTACCTTCTTCCAAAATTACCCCCTGTCCAAAATTACCCACTGTCCATTTTTACCCCTGTCCAAAATTACCCCCTGTCCATTTTTACCCCCTGTCCAAAATTACCCCCTGTCCAAAATTACCCCTTGTCCATTTTTACCTCCTGTCCAATATTACTCCCTGTCCATTTTTACCTCCTGTCCAAAATTACCCCCTGTCCATTTTTATCTCCTGTCCAATATTACTACCCCCTGTGTTTATACTCCCTGTCCATTTTTACCCCCTGTCCAAAATTACCCCCTGTCCATTTTTAACCAATGTACAAAATTACCCCTTGTCCATTTTTACCCCCTGTACATTTTTACCCCATCCAAAATTAACCCTTGTCCATTTTTTACCCCTGTCCAAAATTACCCCTGTCCATTTTTACCCTGTCCAAAATTAACCCCATCCATTTTTTTACCCCAGTCCATTTTTACCCCCTGTCCCAAAATTACCCCTGTCCTTACTTGTACCCCCTGTCCAAATTACCCTTGTCCATTTTTACCCCCTGTCCAAAGTTACCCCTGTCCATTTTTACCACCAAATTGTCCCATTTTTACCCCCTGTCCATTTTTACCCCCCTGTCCAAAAATTACCCCATCCATTTTTCTTTTTACCCCCTGAAAACCCCCTGTCCATTTTTACCCCCTGTCCAAAATTACCCCATCCATTTTTACCCCCTGTCCAAAATTACCCCTGTCCATTTTTACCCCCTGTCCAAAATTTACCCCATCCATTTTTAACTGTCCAAAAATTACCCCTGTCCTTTTACCCCCTGACCCCTTTCTTACCCTTGTCCATTTTTACCCCCTGTCTAAAAGTTTACCCCTGTCCATTTTTACCCCCTGTCCAAAATTACCCCCTGTCCATTTTTACCCAATGTACAAAATTACCCCTGTCCATTTTTACCCACTGTCCAAAATTACCCCTGTCCATTTTTACCCCCTGTCCATTTTTACCCTCTGTCCAAAATAAACCCTTGTCCATTTTTATCCCCTATCCAAATAACCCCTGTCCATTTTTTTACCCTCTGTCCAAATAAACCCTTGTCCATTTTTATCCCCTATCCAAAATTAACCCCTGTCCATTTTTTACCCCCTGCCATTTTTACTCTCTGTCCAAAATAAACCCTTGTCCATTTATATCCCCTATCCAAAATTACCCCTGTCCATTTTTACCATTTTTTCCCCCTGTCCATTTTTTACCCTCTGTCCAAATAAACCCTTGTCCATTTTTACCCCCTTTCCAAAATCACTCCGTTCCATTTTTACCCACTGTCCAAAATTACCCTGTCCATTTTTACCCCATGTCCAAAATTACCCCTTCGTCCAAAATTACCCATTCGTCCAAAATTATCCCCTGTCAATTTTTACCCCTTGTCCAAAACTACACCCTGGCCATTTTTAAACCCCTGTCCATATTTTCCCCATGTCCATTTTTACCCCCTGTCCAGTATTACCCCTTGTCCATTTTTATCCCCTATCCAAATTACCCCTGTCCATTTTTACCCCATCTATTTCTACCCACTATCCATTTTTACCCCCTCCCCGTCCATTTCTACCCACTATCCATTTTTACCCCCTGTCCATTTTTATCCCCTATCCATTTTATTTTTACCCCTATCCATTTTTACCTCCTGTCCAATTTTACCCCCTGTCCACTTTTACCCCCTGTCTATTTTTACCTCCTATCCATTTTTACCCTCTATACATTTTTACCCCCTGTCTATTTTACCCCCTTTCCATTTTTACCCCCCTTTCCTTTGATTTTACCCGCCCTTTCATTTTTATAGGCCATTTTAACCACCGTGTACATTTTTATCTCCTGTCCAAAATTATCTACCCCCTGTCCATTTTTATCCCCTATCCATTTTTACCCCCTGTCCATTTACCCCTGTCGCTTATTTGTTAATGAATATAGTGTAATACATAATTTAGTTTTATGATCAAAATTCAGTCTCACAGTATCTAAGCTAACTGATGGGAATATGCTAGAATGTGCGGTTTCGAATCAAAATACAAAGAATGTTTTCTGAATAACTAGGAAAAAATCCGTAGTTTACCATTTTGCATCCAAATATAGCTGTAAGGGCTGAGACGAAAAAAAGGGTAAATGAAAGATTGATCAAAACTGATAATCCCTGAGTTCCTATAAGCTTATGAGTCACGATGTGTACAATTAGGAGCAGAGAGTGGAGGAGACCTGCAATCTTGAAGTTACTGAGAACAATGCTCGTTGCAAATCAATAGAATAAACAGGAGTCAACCCTGTGAATGCTGAAGTGAAGTTGAAAGTAAAAGTTAGGGTCATTTATTAAGGGAAGGCCTTTTACTCTTCTTGTGTGTGAAGGGCTCCTCCCGACCTGGAAACAATATTCCAGGCAAATACAATTCAAAATAACAGAAATTTGAAGGAGCCCTTCAGAAAAGATGTACAAGTATAAGTGCACAGACACATTAATAGCACTTGGCAGAACCCACTATATACATACAGATGGGTCCTGGTATATAGACAGCAGTCTTCCTCTTATGTGGGTCTGTGTTGGTAGACTACGTGTTGCTTGCTTGTATGGTGTTTTTACGTTGCACGGAACCAGTGGTTATTCAGCAACGGGACCTACAGCTTTACGTGACCTCTGAACCACGTGGAGAGTGAACTTCTATCACCAGAAATACACATCTCTAACAGGTAGACTACTGGGTTTAACTGTTCGTGCAGCACTTAAAGTACTCCCAAGATACCCAGACATCGGAAGGATCCAATTTCCAAATTTTCAATCATCATTGTAAAGGGAGACGTATGAAATAAAACGATAGGTAGGGAATTGGCCTTGGCAGCAATATAACGAGCAAAGTTCCGTCTGCTACCTGGGTATACTACCCAGGTAGCGTTAATAAAATCAGTGAAAGAAAGTACGGTTTATGATGAGTCGAAATGAAAATATTACCTGGAATCTAGCAGTACATATTATAATCTGCAGAAAAATTAAGTAAAAATATTGAAGTCCCTTATGTTACATAAAGCATCCGTTAAGAGATAAAGTCCATGCAACTTATGTGCAAAGGAATAACCTTTTTTCCTTATAGTGTTTTAGATATACAATCTGAAACGTACCACAAAAGGCACACATTAGTAAAGTATCATCTACTAGCCTCACATAGGCATCATCGCTTCCCATTCCCCAGTGCACACACACAAAACTTTGTATCAACTGTTATGTAACAAAGAATGTTTAAAACTGCTCCACATTCATTAAAGGGCCACTATTTAAAACTTCTCATTACAGCTAAAATTTACTCATAACTGAAATAACGGCTGGTTAATCAATGGCTGCCTTGTTCAAATTACGTGAAAGAAAGGCAATGCTGAATAGTTCGTTTGAATTCAAGAATATTTTCTACCAAGTTTAGAAACTAAAAATCAATTATTACGTTTTTTAATGTCTAGTTTTATTTCGTGTTTGTTTATAAAATCTCGTTTTTTCGTGATCGAAGATTACTTGACTGCACAAGGATATAGCCCAATATATGCCAAAATTTGGTTCTTCTCTTGTTCTGCGTTATCGTAAATTACACCACATACCGAGTCCCATAAGTTCTGGAGACCATTATATTAACGCAGGGGCTTCAGTCTAGCAATTTTATCCCCAAAAATCTAGACTTACAAAATTTGCCAACAAACCTTAGGTGTCTGATGTGAGTAGCAATGGGTCACAGTGAGAAACAGGGGAGCTAAGAATCTGTCAGTCCCTTGTTCCATAGTTTGACTACTTTTCACCAAGCTCGAAGAACTTACAAAAATAAGTTTTTGTAATAGTTTGGCCTTAAATTCATGATGAACTGTATGATGTTCCTGAATCAAAGACTTCTCCCACCCTTCCCTTTTTCTTGGTCTACCCGTCACAGCAAGATGGACCCCGTCACTCGAGATATTCTTGACATAAAAAGGGGGTAGTATGTTCGAACGTCATTAAAATTTCACCAAATCTTTTCGTAGTCTGAAATTACATAAAGAGCAAGATGAATTCCCTTAGACATTGTGAATAAATGACAGCACATTTTGGCATTTCCTCCCCCCCCCCCCCCCTTTTTTTTTTTTTTTTGCAGTGAACTTAGGTTTCAATCATATTTTATCTCGCTTGGACTACATCTAGCGATATTTACTTACAGAAAAGTACATCTTCATATATTCAATACGAGATGTATTCACAATACAATTTCCCTCTTTTAGAAGGGACGGCACCAGAAAGGGTTACCCTTATGGCACTATCTTTCTATTATTTTTTGTCAATTGCTATTGCGCATGTGACACCCATTACACTCTAGCAACAATTCCACATTGGCCACTGAGATCTACTCTAGTTTTGAAGATGTCAGCTCAAGATTAAACTAATGGAGCAGCAATGTAGCAGTTTATGTTATTTCGAATTTCGTCATTTAACTAGTTATTTTTCATTTCTTCTTTCTTTATCGGTTTCAGGTTCTCTTCCTCCTGTTTTTCAAGCTTCCCTTCTACCAGACGTAGCAAATGCTCTCTTTGTTTTATCTCCTTGCCAACTTTATCAAATTCCGTCCCAGTTATTTTCGAAACAACATAATTGTTTTCCTTCCAAACAGAGACCTGAAAGAGAGGATTTTTCCCTGTGCTTTTTTTTATTCATTTTTTATAGAGTGCCATCGAGAGCTCTGTCCCAACGATGCCTAGCGACGAAAGGTCCAGCTCCGCTCTCGACCATGGCAACCTTTAGAAATTTTCATTTCCGTAAACAAAGCAAAAAAAAAAAAAAAAAAAAACTTCATTATTAAAAAAGATAGACGATAAATCCCTTCCAATTTTTGGGTTTTTAGTCTGTCATCAGAGCGAGGGGTCGTCGGGAAAGCTGTGACGGGCTGCATTCCCTGGTGGCATTCCGCTACGTCAGGCATATATGAGTTTCGCAGCCTTTTATTTCCCCGAACTATTTTCATGGCTAATGCTTTCACGGCAGAGATTTCCTCCCCCCTTTTTTTTTTTCCAACTTTATTTACTATTTCGCGGTGGTTAAACTAAGCGAATATCGCTGTTAGATAAACAGAATATACAATTTAGGCCAAAGGCCAAGAGCTGGGACATGTCGGGTCATTCAGCGATGAAAAGGAAACTGACAATAAAAATGTTTGCAAGGTGCAACAGGAGGAAAACCTGGCAGTTGCACAATGAATCCTTGGTTAGGAGTGGGTGGAAAGTAAGATGGAAGAAATAAAATATGAAGGGAGGTATAGTAAAAGGAATATGGGGGAAATAGATTGTAGCAAGGGCCAAAGGCAACCTGCAATGCTACATGCGGTGCACAGTAGGCACTACCCACCTACGGGAGATATATCAACTTATATTCTCTTTAACTGTTCGGTACAGGTTTTAACTAAGCGAATACCAGTGTTAATAAAAACGTCACGGCCATTTATTTCCCCATTTTCAGGGCTAGAGTTCTAGTGGAAAGAGACTATTAACTTTATTTTGACATTATTCTCTCTTTTTCACAATTGCGGAACAGTTTTCAGTCGGCAGATGCCGGTGTTCAAGTACATTACTCATTTGTTGCAGGGTAGTTTCCAGTTTCCCATAGAAATTAATTAAGAAAGTTATGCACATATAAATTATTTTCTACAGGTGCTAAGATCAGCCAAACACTGAGATTTAGCCGTCCACATGCGTCTCCTTTATCAAACCTATCCGCATACGCAAATAAAAGCGTTCAATCACCGAAAAAAATGCTACATGTAAGATAAGTAAGATAAGGAGTATATCTCAGAGTTTACAGAAAAAATGAGCTGTTCAAATTTGACAGTTTACAGGAGGGTTTCTCAAACGGATATATCTCTTCTCGGAAGTATCATACGAAAGTATGGTAATGAAGAGAAGAGCTGACTCAATTAACATTTTGATGTGGCTAACAAAATTAATTTATTGTGAAGAGGGAAACAAGTGCACACACACACACATATATATGTGTATATATATATATATATATATATATATATATATATATATATGAATATATATATAATACATATACATATATGTATATTTTTTCCCTGCACAGGGTTCATACTGATTCAGTAAATTGAAGATAAGGAAGTAAACCTAAGATTTTTTCTTTGGCGCCATCATCTGTTAGCGGAGACAGTTTGATGAATATATATATATATATATATATATATATATATATATATATATATATTATATATATATATATATATATACATACATACATGTATATATATTCATATGTTTTTGTGTAGGTGTATGTGCAGGGGTATGTACTTACAAGTATTTTACATGCATGTATCACCAAACAGCGGCTAGTACCTACCCCACCATCCCGCAGGAGGCCATCGATGGTGCGCCTTTGAAAAATTCTCTCCAATATTTAAAGGCTGAGCGAATATTCATATGTCGGGCGTTATTAATTTATATATGAAAGGTGAAACAATAAATTCGTCGTAGGTCAACAGAATTTGTTGCTGGTGTTCCCGGTTTTTTTAATCCATATTTTCCATTTATTTGCTCCTTTTTTTTCATGTAATAAGCAATTACAACCAGGTAGGCGCCCAATATTAAATGCGGGGGGGGTTTTATTAGAAAGCGTTTTGATCGATGTGATGGCTCATGCCACAGCTTGTGATTCATGGCCGAGGTCGGTAATGCGGCTTTCCCTAACAACGATTCGGGTTTTGTTGTCACACCGATGAAGCAGCTTGGTGTTTATGGCAGCCCGGTAATCAGTTACGATAATTGATGAATAGGTTAGCATAGAAAAAAAAAAAAATGCGACGTTGACGTCTCCATTATTGCGCGGTTACTGCCACATCGATCCTAAAATCCCCTTAACTTACAAGAACAGGTCAACCACTTCCTTCCTGAGAGATCCCCGTTATTGTCTGTCTATTCTCAGTGAGATGGCCACTTCAGCGGCCTTCGTGTTTTCACTTCCTTCCTCAGAAATCCCCGTTATTGTCTGTCTATCCTCCTGAGTTGGCCAATTCATCGGCCTTAGTGTTTTTATATAGATTTTTGGCATTATGCCAAACACTGGGGCAACTAAGGGCATTCAGCGCTGAATCGGCCTTCGTATCAAAACAAAATATCGGCAAACGGTAGAGACCAATGAACACCCATCGTTTACATATAACTGAATGGTTGCAGATCCAGATCCACAGCAATATAGCTTTGTGAGAGTTGATTGATCTTTATAAATATCAATAGCTTTCGAACCTTGTGCTAGGTTCATCCTCAGTCAAGTGAACTTTGTTTGTGACTTGAAAAATTCGTCGAAGTAAACTTCTGAGCAGGACAAGTGCCTGTGGTAGCACAATTCCACAACGAAGAACGCAAATGAAGGAAGCGCTCAACACCCAACTAGGTAATTCCGTTGTTAATGTTCGTATTTCTGTTCGCTATTCTGCTGGAACGTCTTGTGGGGTGTGATGATCTACATGGTTTTTCCGTTCCTCGTTGGAAGAGTGATTTTCGATTCCCTTCTCTGCCAACGTGGAATCAGAGGAAAATGTTTCTGGTGATTAGAAATTCATTGATCGATATAATTTGGTTCGGATCCCACAATAAGCTGCAGGTCCCGTTGCTAGGTTACCAATTGGTTCCTAGCCACGTAAAAAATCTCTGATCCTGCGGGCCAGCCCTAGGAGGGCTGTTAATCAGCTCAGTGGTCTGGTTAAACTAAGATATGCTTTTTATAAGTGGTGTTCCCCTTGTGGCGCGGCTGCAAGGTTGTAGACGTTAGGTCCCTGTGTTATATCCTGTCTGAGGGAGGAGAGTAGAGGAGGGGATAGCAACAGGTAGAAGAAAACCAACCTGCAATCATTACCATCATTTTCGACGCGGAAAACTGTGCCAAAATAACTGAGTCGTGCAAAGCGTCTGACTCGACTTTCAGTTTATATTTACGTATAGTTAGCGTTTCCCTCTCTACAAGGTGCTAAACTTCGAATTTCAGCAGGTGATTTTGGGACGAGTTTCTAATCCAGCTCACTGCGAAACGCATGTTATAATGGATAATATACCTACGGTGTTGGACATTATTTTTGTGAGCCACCAATCCATATGTTGACATAATTTAGCACTGGTTATAGGGTAAAGACAATGCACTGCACTTACTTGGAAGACTGCATATATATACTATATATATATATATATATATATATATATATATATATATATATATATATATATATATATATATATATCATATATATTATTATATATTCTCTCTCTCTCTCTCTCTCTCTCTCTCTCTCTAATCTCTCTCTCTCTCTCTCTCTCTATGCTTTGTTTGAATTGTGTCATTGTTTATTCATTACAAATTTAGTTTGAAGACATACAAGATTTTATAAATATATATATATATATATATATATATATATATACAAGATATAAATATATATATATATAATATATATATATATATATATATATATATATATATACTACATATATATATAACACAAAAGAAAGTCGATTGTTTTCGTATCTGCAACCTCGAAAATACACTGCAAAATGGCAGTTGTCGACGGGTATAACATTCCCCTAATTCTGCGTGCAATGGTTAATTGTATTTAATTAGAGCAACATAGTAATGAGAGTTAATTAGATGTATGTCCCGTTTTATTAGCTTGTGATAATCTGAAGCGAAAACTCTATAACAACGGCCATAATCGTCTCATCCCCTAGGAAAAATGGTCTTTAATTCCTACGGTGAGAGACAAGAGAGAAATTGTCGGTGATTAGGCTCTGAATGCAGAGCAACATTATTTTTTGGGGGTAGGTGAAGCTCGCTGCATTTTGAAATGGG
>NC_087209.1:21708408-21718408 GCF_015104395.2 Macrobrachium nipponense | reverse complement strand
TCTGTTTTACCACCGCTGAACACCACGTCTCCCAAACACTTCTTACTGCACTCAGATCAGTCATGAATCTTAATTAACATACTGTAGCCACACCTTTCGGAATCTCTTACATTAACTAAATGTCAGTATGGGCTTGTATGCCAATCATACTTCTTAGAGCCATATATATATATATATATATATATATATATATATATATATATATATATATATATATATATACATATATATATATATATATATATATATATATAATTATATATATATATATATATAAGTGTGTGTGTGTGTGTGTGTGTGTGTGCGCGTGATGTATGTATGTATGTATATATATTATATATATATATATATATATATGTATGTATATATATACACACACAGATAGATATACACAACACACATATATATATAACATATATATATATATAACATATATATATATATATATATATATATATATATATATATATAATATATATATATATATATATATATGGCATTCTTGGCACTTCCCTACTTCACAAATACTCTTTACAGATCACATGACAAATCTGAGCAACAGACACCTGCAGTTTTGCCGAGATTGGTTACGTGGTGCTCCAAACACCTCCAAAATTAATTAGGAGGACAATTTCAGGTATATTTACCTATTATTTGGATGAGGGTACCCGCCACGTTCATAACATTCAACGTAAAACACTAGTATGACCGCACCTCAAGAAACTAATTACCTCACGCGGGAGGAATTTCACAAAGCCCTCAATCACTTCCTGATTACTAAGTCCCTCGGGGACGCCCTGGAAAGAAGGGAATGAATAGGTAGAAGGGGAGGAGACGCGGAGAATATTGCCCATCCCATAAATCAAGCTATTAAGAACTCGAAAAAGAGAGAGAGAGATAAAAAAAAACGAACTATCCAGAGATTCAGAACATATACATCACATTCTGGAAAAACAGATCTAATTCCCTGGAACAAAAACAAAAAAAGGCAAGAAAAATACGTTAAGTGGGGGGAAATCTGCTGTCAAGACAGAGAACGTGGGGGACCTTCAAACACATAACTCAATAAGCCAATCACAAAAAAAGAAAAAAAAGGCATTTGGCCTTCCCTCACTCCCACAAGAAAGAGAGAGAGAGAGAGAGAGAGAGAGAGAGATGAAGGGGAAAGATATTTCTAGTCCATTTGTATCTTAACTGGCGTCGTTGCCTAAAAGGTCAGCGAAACGCAAATAGATTGATAGAGAAAGGGAGAAGGAGAGGGATTGAGAAAAAGAGACGGGATAAAAGTTTGAGGGCATTATACTCGTATCTGACTGAGTAATCTGTATACTTACCCTAAAGCACGCAAGGCGTCAATAAACACACAATATATGACATGTCAAAAGATTATATTTTTTTATCATTAAGTTCTCTTTTACAATAAGGCAAAGCCTCACATGAATCATAAATTGCCCTCCACAATGTAGGTGTTATTTTCCTTGCGAGGACTGAAATTGCCGTTTTTCACAGCATCATATTTTGCTCAGTCAGTTGTATCAACTGCCACATCGACTCGACTGAATTCGTGCGAAGTAAACATTCACACATCTAGTCCTCGTCCAGATTCAGGGTAAACAAAATGAGGGACGTACTTTCCAGCAAGACAATAATGGATGATATAAACATAACTGTGTGATATGGAGTACTGTGATTTCTGCGCGCGCTTTTTTTTTTTTTTTTTTTTTTTTTTTCCTATAGTTTGCAACAGGCCTTAAATTTTATGTAAGAGCCAGTGGGTCGCCATGAGACCCAAAATCTCAAGAAAGTGTGTATTTCCATTTGTACCTTTTAATGTTTTATAATTATACACTAAACATATCATCGACTTTGTCAACATTAGCATCGCAAATCTGATTACAAATGCACCCAGGTCTTCAATGTTATGTCAGATCAATACGATTTCTCTGGTTAGAAAAAAAAAACCATTGTTTCAAGATTTAAATGCTTTTGAGCTTTAACCTGGTCAAAAATACGTTCATATCACAAACCCTTTTATTTTAGTTTGTATGTACGGAACTCGTACAGGATGACCTAAAGCTTAATATTTACAGCACGTGACAACCGTTGCGATTGTCTTTATCTGATTGCAAAAATAGTGGGGTCAACCATCAAGAGTGGTTCAATTAGCAATGCGTGGGAACAGGAAAAACAAGTGACTTGCATCTTTTGGACTCTTCTCCTAGATGCTGAAGTGTCAGTTTCTGAAGTGGATAACGGTATTTTACAGATAAATGTAGAGGATACCAAGATAAAAGTATGTCTAATACAGTAAAGGAAAAAAGGATGCAGAAAATTATGAAAGTGCTTTTATGTTACATGAACCTTTAGCGAATCCCTCTAGGTGTGAACTACAGATAACGCACCATGTGCAGAAATTATTTTTCCCTAGTATACCCATATCATCAAATCCAGTTCCCCACCAAACATAAAAGAAGAAAATTATAAACGGAAATTTATTGATTAAATCCTTATACTAATCGAAAAATACCTTTTACCAACACATTTACATGGAGATTTTGTTAAAATAATAGAAAGCTTCCTTAATATCAATATTCATAGCTACCTTAGATCGCAAGCATTCCCAGGTTTCGAAATAGAAATCTCAGAAATGTCTCAGGCCTGTTCTGCACTGACGTCACTGTCACGGCAGCTAACATGTCAGCGTCGATGCCTTTTCATACTTCAGTAGTTCCAGAGACGTGCAGGCAAACGAGGAATGAAGAAAGTAGACAGGATTTCACTTTAAAGGGCAAATCAAATTGTAATTCACTGTAAATGGTATTATAGGTTATGTTGTTTTATGCATTAGAAATTGTCAGTTTTTAAAACAATTTCTACGTAGAGGTGAATTACTAGAGGTATATCACCTAAGATTTGTAGAGGTAGTCTCTCAGCTTTCACACCACCATGACACCTTAACATGCCCTTCCATGGAATTATTTTAACCTTGACCAATTCTTCCTAAAATATCATCACCTGTTATATTTATCCTTAAATACCTGTGGTCATTGCTCTCTCTTCCTGATTTCTATTTGCCTTCATACTCTCACTGCTGTTTACATTTACTTTCTACGTTCTCCTTTTGCGAACACTTTCAAACCCTTGCTCAAGTTTTGGAATTGTCTTTTCAGTGTCCCCAGTATCTTTCTACCATTAGTAATAATTTTCCTATCATGCAAAGTTGTTCCTATATCTGCTGTCCTTTCTCTGGGTACTCGTATCCTTCCATCTATGAAGAAACTGAATAGCTAAGATATAACAACCTTCTCTTAGACCCACTTTTATAATGAATGCTTTGTGTCTGTCTTAAAACAATTTTAGATTGATCTAAACAATTTGCCTTCTGAACCATATATCTTTTTAACACCCTCCACATTGTCTTTCTATTGATTCTATCATTAACCTTTTCCAAGTCCATGTATGTCACATTCAGCTTTTTCGCTTCACTGTATAACGTCTTACATGACTATTTAATAACAAACACTTGTACCAAACACCCTCTTCCCTGTTTAAATTCCCAGCGCTCTTCCCATATCAGCCCTTATGTCATCTTTCTTACTTCCCAAGTCAAAATCCTACCATTTACATTCCCTGATGTTCTAATAACATTGTAGCCGTAATGATTCTTACACTCGTATTCATCCTAACCATTCCTACAAGAAATTTCCTTCGTCCAGGAATATACTACAAAACCTGGTCAGCCAATCAACCATTGTATCAACGAAGCACCAGTGCATCTCACTTGCAATCCCATCAATTTCTGATGTTTTTCCATTCTTCAACTTCTTTATTACCCTCATTCCACCCTCAATAGTGTCATCACAAAGTATTCTTAAATTTACATTAATCCTTTTCACTTCCATCTTCAACTTCTTTATTGATCTCATTCCACCCTCAATAGTGTCATTCCAAAGTATTTTCAAATTTACATTAATCATCTTCACTTCCATCTTCAACTTCTTTATTGATCTCATTCCACCCTCAATAGTGTCATCCCAAAGTATTTTCAAATTTACATTAATCATCTTCACTTCCATCTTCAATTCTTTATTGATCTCATTCCACCCTCAATAGTGTCATTCCAAAGTATTTTCACTTTAAAGTTAATTCATCTTCATTCCATCAACTTCTTTTATTGATCTCATTCACCCTCAAAGTATTCCATTTTCACAAAGTATTCTTAAGTTTACATTATTCCTTTTCACTTCCATCTTCAACTTCTTTATTGATCTCATTCCACCCTCAATAGTGTCATCCCAAAGTATTCTTAAAGTTGTACATTAATCCTTTTCACCTCTGCATCATTCCTCTCTGCCTCTCCTTTATCTTACAAATTCCACAAATTTTCAAAATGCTCACTCCACTGATCCGGAACCTCATCACTTTGGAAAGCATGTCTCCATTTGCACATTTTTATTCCGAGATCCAGATTGTCATTAACCCTTCTCTCTGCATTTGCTTCCCCGAAGGATAACTTATTTTTCTCCCTAAAGTTCACGTTCACCCTCTCCCCACTATTTTTGCTACTTGTTTTCTTTTCTGCCTTGCAATTGTATCTCAATCCTTTACTAAGCCGTTACTTTTCTCATCCCATCAATTATTGTTTATTATTCCCCCTTCTTGTGCTTCCAAACCGACAAACATTCCGTTCTGTCCCCCTGACGCCATCGTGAAATTTTAAACGCCCTATCTACTCGCCACTATATCTCTAAGCCTATCCAAATATTCATACATTTTCTCCCTTTGTTAATCACAATTACAGCCACAATTTCATCCTCTGCTCTTCAACTTTAAACTAGCATTTACCTTAACTTGTGCCTCAACCAAATAATAAACATACACAACTCCAACAGCATTTCTCTCCATTACATCCATCAAATTATTCTTTCACCAATCCTGAACGAACACAATCTAGCAAACTTTTCCTCTTCATTTTCTCTTTCCTGCTTTTGAATATTATTCTTTGGAAGCCGTCTTTCTTCCCAACACATTTCCTCAAAAGTCTCTTCTTTTCCATTTAGAAACTCCATACCTACCAAGAACCACATGGTATGTCTACGCCTCATTCTTATTTTTTCATGAAGCATTGTTGTACTCTGGTGTTAGATTCATTTACACACACACACACATACATACATACGTATATATATACATATATATATATATATATATATATATATATATATATATATTTTCGCTTGGATTGCTTACAACCAATGAATATTTCCATAAAAGAGCCGGTATACCTACCAAGAACCACATGGTATGTCTACGCCTCATTCTTATTCATGAAGCATTGTTGTACTCTGGTGTTAGATTATTTACACACACACACACATACATACATACGGTATATAGTACATATATATATATATATACATATATATATATATATATATATATATATATATTTTACGCTTGGATTGCTTACAACCAATGAATATTTCCAATAAAAGAGCCGGTATGAAATGTATAGTCAAAAGTATTCATTGTTTATTAATTGAGCTGAATTCATGGTGCTAAGCAGGAAGAATCGATAGCTTCAAGTTTTTCTGAATTTAAAAAGCGAACCCACGAGAGGACGAAATTATTATCAACTTAAAAATTCCCCTTCGGTTTACATATATGAAAATACATTAATTCCGAGGTAGAGCAAATTGGATATTAAAGGACATTTGTAGTTTAATGCATATATAATATATATATATATATATATATATATATATATATATATATATATATATTATATATATATATATATATATATGCATTAAACTACAAATGTCCTTTAATATCCAATTTGCTCTACCTCGGAATTAATGTATTTTCATATATGTAAACCGAAGGGGAATTTTTAAGTTGATAATAATTTCGTCCTCTCGTGGGTTCGCTTTTTAAATTCAGAAAACTTTGAAGCTATCGATTCTTCCTGCTTAGCATCATGAATTCAGCTCAATTAATAAACAATGAATACTTTTGACTATACATTTCATACCGGCTCTTTTATGGAAATATTCATTGGTTGTAAGCAATCCAAGCGTAAAATCCCCTTTCAAAGGGCTGGATTGATTGATTGATTTGGCATCAAACTGGCCTCAAAGGATAGGAGTGGTTCATTATATCGCAAATTATTATTAATTATCATTGTTGTCGATGACAGTAGCAGCAGCATCGGCATTTTTATAGTAACTCATTACGTCTTGATGACTTCTAACAAAATTTTAAACATTTTCATTAAAAAAATTTCATGATGAAACCTACGATGTTTTTCAGGTGATTTGACTGTATAGTAACTATACAGTCAAATCACCTGATATGTTAACTACTATAATAGATTCACATCAACCGTGCATTTGATGTCTAGGCCAGTCCCTTACGACGCTCCTGATTGGCTGTTGATAAGCCAATCACAGGGCTGGAAACTCAGTCTCTCTCGAGAATTCACACGGGCAGTATGTATGCTCCACCACTCCTGAGAGATACTTTTGAAAGAAGTATCTCTCAGGAGAGGTGGAACATACATCTTGCCTATGTGAACTCTCTCGAGAGACTTAAGAGTTTCCGGCCCTGTGATTGGCTTATCAACAGCCAATCAGGAGCGTCGTAAGGGACGGGCCTAGACATCAAATGCACGGTTGATGTGAATCTACTATAGTTTTAAAGCATGAATAAATTCATAGGACCACCAGTCTCCTCTTGCAGCGTCAAGATGGCGGTATTTATCGATTTTGCCTCACCTCGAAATAAGTTAACGTAAAATAATTATAACCTTAAGTCGAATATACATGGTAAAATTACGATCAGAAATATATTAAAAAGTGAACGTTTTCTACATTTTATTTTCAGAGCTAGTTTACTTTTAGAATAAATTATTCGAAAACTTCTGCAGTAATAAAAAGCAACGAAGTCTGTACGTATACGTACCGCTATTAAATACGGCGATGCCGTCTTTAGAGTGACGTTACAAAAAAGTTTAGGGTCACCGACGCCAGAAATACCTAATTAGGTATAAAAAAATTATACCGATTATTTACTTCATACATGCTTATAAAAACTTCATGTATTACATCCATAAAATTGAATAAAAAAAAAAAAGAAAGTGAGAGACAGGCCAGAAATATCTTTTTAGGTGTAATAGGAATTGTACTGAATGTTCATTCCATGCGTACTAATAAACACTTCATGTATTACATCCATAAAATTGTATAAACAATACATATGAGAGAGAGAGAGAGAGAGAGAGAGAGAGAGAGAGAGAGAGAGAGAGAGAGTCCGAATTACGATTAAATACTAAGAGAAGCGAGATAGATATATGCATTACAAGAGAGCAGCAGAAAGGGCAGATTCCCCCTCTGGCTACAGTGATAAAAAACACTTCACTGTATAATGGCGGGGTCCTCGGTCATCTTGTGCCGGGCGGAAGGCGAACCTCTTCATCACCGTCACTTCGGTCCCCGGAAACAAATGGCTTTTTAACCAGTTCATAAGCTTTGATAAATCATATTCAATAATTAATCAGTGAAGCGGGAGATAACAGTCCGGGAAACGTGTCATTAGTGCGTGGGGGAATGAGTAATAACGCCGGCAACTAGGAAAATGATGATTGAAAATAATGATGGTTCAAGACTTTCGTTCGGAACCGGCGTAATTGACCCCTCGCTCGGTCCGCGACGTTATTTTCGACTTTGATAGCGCAACTGTCAGGCAGCTTGCCGTTTTAGAGGGAGAGAGAGAAAAAAAACAAATAAACTCATATTTTAAAAGACACATTAGCATCCTTTTCAATCTATATCCACGAAAGGAAGAAAGAATTGATTTGAGTTTGCTATATCCTGAGAATATGTCTGATTCTTAATTCGTTAGCACACTGAAAGCATACCCATGAGTTAACATTAAGTATTTTGTCTTTAACGTGAGAGTTAGGGAGGAAAGCTTTGTTAAAAGATAGATAAATGGATAAATAGCTGGATAAAATCCTCTCTACATAATTAAACAAATGAATTGAGTTGAAATCACTGAAGCTGGGAAACTGATGACTCGGTTTGATCTTCCCACTTCCACAGTTGTAAGACATTTCGTCATTATTTAGCTGACCCGATCCGAAAAACATCCCTAACTCAGCAGTAGCACTGGAAGATCCGATCCAAATATCAGGAGATATTCTTGGAAATAAAGCCCAGGTGGCATCACTGCCGATCCACCAACACTGGAAGATCAGGTTCAAGTAACATTACATCCAGAGCAACAACGTTGGTAGATCAAATCCAGATATCACAAATGCTTCAGAAGTAACACAAGCAGACAAGTTTCAAATGCCAGCGACACCACAGCAGATACACTGGCAGATCAGATCCAACTAGGACCACCGCCGCCACAACAGAGCTATGTGGTCATGAAAAATTTATTTAATTTTTTCCCAGGGGTATTAATACCATTTCTAGCATTGAAAGGCCATGGGGGATTTCATTAGCAAAACGCTGGCTATCCCCATTAATGGAACAGCAACACAGATAGGTCAGGTCCGGATATCACCTACGGTTGGTTCACTGGCGACATTCGTATGTTTTGTCTGGAAGGCACCACCACGGTGACAGAAAGGCCAAAACAGCACCACCGCCGACGCATCTGGAAAAGTGCTCAAGCAGCAACACTAAAAAGTTCGACTCCATAAGCTATCTTTTCACAACTCGAGTATAACCTGAACAATCATGTACTTCATTTTATCAACAACACTAAGGAATTATTTGCAGAAGGCAGTTTCATAATTTGAATAACACGGATGGCCTGTAGAATAAGAATAATAAATGTCAAAAAAGAAACGTATATGCACATAAAAAAGGTGAATGCTGGCAACTGCGAGGACACCAGACTACGAAGGCGTCTTGTTGAAATCAACTTGAGGCAGGACTTCTACCTTCCAACCCAGAAAGGAGAGTAACTCAGAACCTATTGTGACATGAGAATAATTTTAGCCTGCTGACATATTTATTACACCTTTCTGCATTCAGTAAATACACCGTGATGAATTTCTTATGACCTACTGAAATTAAAAAAAACCGACACAACATCGTGTTTGGGGTCTCATAGACATACTAACTTCCAAGGAGCGAATTTCTTTAAAGATTTACCTGCAATTTTAAAGATATCTTAAGTTTTGAGAGATGTGTAACTACTTATTCGTTTGACTATTTCTACACTGGAGTTAGGAGCGATTCATGATTTCCATCGTGTTTAGTCCATTCATAATCTTTGGGATTGCACTTCTATTTTTTTTTCTCTCTTTCTTTTTTGTGCTAAAACTCATATAATCAGCCAGTGTCGAAATGAACAAAATTGGCATAATTAATATTTTTTGCATTGCATTATTTTACTTTCTTATGCTCTTTATACTATATTTACTGCCGTATTTTGTCTTAGTTATCAATGCCGACTGATCCCGTTTTATTCGTATTTCAAATTTCTCTCTCGTTCGCAAATGATCAGTCCATACAGTGGAAGGTTGCTTTGTAAGTTAATGGCCTTTTAGGTATGTTCCGTATGAATGCTCGCACGCTTTGAATAATAAATAATAGTCTTTTCCCTAATTGTTCGGAATAGAGTGAGGGGAGAGAGGGGTTTTTGATCATTTGTAATATTCCAAGTCTAGATGCGTATGTTTTCCCTTCCCGTTTCGGAATCATCCCTTTATAAGCTTTCTGTAGTTTTATTAAGAGAGAGTATAGATACGGCCTTCGATTCAGGTCTCTCTTTACAATTTTTTTTTTTAACTGAACATGCAAGCTGTGTAAGCTTTCGATAGATTGTTTTGGAGAATAATTTTCGTGATGGAAGGGAATAAACGATACGGAATGATACAGTGGCAAGAACCTACACCCAACAATAACAATACTAATAATCTATACTATTTATATATATATATATATATATATATATATATATATATATATATATATATATATAT
>NC_087209.1:21685908-21705908 GCF_015104395.2 Macrobrachium nipponense | reverse complement strand
TACTAGTAAAAGTGTCTGGTGTGAAACTGTCAAAATGAAGTTCAAGTCTTGTCCAAGACGCGTATGGGCAAAACGTCAATGTTCATGAGAGAGAGAGAGAGAGAGAGAGAGAGAGAGAGAGAGAGACTAGCACATGTTACTCGGAATAATTTTGTATTACGTTGAAAACAATTTTGACCCTTTCTTCGTTTAGTGAAATATGCAGCAGCAATTCTCGTTTCATTTTGTCAATAAACACTGGGATAAGGTTCATTCAAGAAGACAATTTAGTTAAATTCAAAACCATTATTGGGCGAAGAGGAAATCTGTCATTCAGCTGCAAGTTTACAAGAATATTTTCTTTATGTCATGCAATATACTCAGCGCTGCTATGTTTGTGAAGAATGTCACTGATACCATCCAGCTTTAATTACTCTGATATTTTGGCACAGAATCTTAGGAACAGCTCAGAATTATAGGCTAAAATTAAACTTATTTTTTTGATACTTCAAGATGCGTGACGCAAGGTTGAAAATAAGAAGCAGCAATGAATGGGACATTCGGTACCACTGAATGATTATTACTGGAATATGTGAATATTTTACCGTTAAAAAATTAAATTGCAACGATAAATTACAATAAAAAGGGGCTTCAATATATACATGAATTTCCTATAATATTATACATACAAACATACACACACACACACACACACACACACACACACATAATATATATATATATATATATATATATATATATATATATATATATATATATACATTACCTACATATATATATATATATATATACATAAATTCATATATATATATACATATATATATATATATATATATATATATATATATATATATATATATAGTTTATATATGTGTACATGTATATATACATATATATTATATATACGTAAAATGTGTCTACATCCGTGTGAATTGTTACTGATCAACCGATCGAGCTGCAGTTACTGTTTATGGATACTATATGTATTTTGCTCAAGTTCGAAATTCTTGCAGACTTCCTGACCGCAGAAAAGAGTTGCTAGCTGCAAAACAAAATTTATCTTAACTGCTCATTATTCTCCAATTCCTGTTGAAAATTCCTAAGCTGTCTGTTGCCTTCATATAAATAGTCATAAGTATAACATCTTTCAGGAGTATCCTTAGTGAAGAATCCCACCTCGTTACTAAAGCAAAGTGATCCATAAACAGAAAGACGTCTCTATCTGATGCTTCCTGCTTCCACCCATTCCAGCTAGCGTGGATCCAGAGGGACCGCTCGGCGATCCTCACCGTCGGGCAACACGTCATCACGCGGAACAACCGAATCGGGGTCTCCCACGACGGGCATCGCACTTGGTACCTCAACATCAGAGACGTGAAGCCGGCGGACGCTGGGACTTACATGTGCCAAATCAACACGGAGGTCGCCATCAGTCAGACTGGGCATGTGGATGTGGTCGGTGAGTGGTAGGCGTTACTTTTTTCTTCTGATTTCTGTTATAACGACTGTTATAATGATTGATAGAGGTTGTAACGGTTGTCAGTATAAATATGCAATATTATCGTTGTTACAAATTATATAATTTCTTTGTAGTGGTTACAGTTGTAATATATATATATATATATATATATTATATATATATATATATATATATATATATATATATAATCAGGAAATGTTTATTAATGA
Source organism: Macrobrachium nipponense (assembly GCF_015104395.2). Classification (NCBI taxonomy): domain Eukaryota; kingdom Metazoa; phylum Arthropoda; class Malacostraca; order Decapoda; family Palaemonidae; genus Macrobrachium; species Macrobrachium nipponense. The sequence continues at coordinate 21,704,219 of NC_087209.1, read as the reverse complement.
ATTACGTTATTACTGACTATGATCTCGTTTCTCTGTAATGGTTATGGTTTCATTATATATAAATATATTTATATATGTGTATACACACATACATATATATATATATATATATTATATATATATATATATATATATGTATATATATACATACATATAATACAACCTTAACCATTACAGAGAAACGAAATTATAGTTAGTGATAACGTAATCCATGAATAAACATTTCCCAATTCTAGAGTATTATAGAGTATATGATCTAGTATAATTATAGATATATAAATATATATTCATATGATATGTATATAATATATATATATAATATTAATATATTTATATTATATATAATATATATATATATATATATATATATATATAGTATATATATATATATATATATAGAGAGAGAGAGAGAGAGAGAGAGAGAAAGAGGAAACATTTTATTAATCTGGGAAAAATTCGCCTCCTCCTCCCGGTTCGCCTTTGACCCGAACGAACAGTTCCTCCGTACATCAAGGACGACATGAGCTCGAGGGACGTGAGGCTCCTGGAGGGGAACAGCGTCACCCTGGCGTGCAGCGCGAGAGGGTCGCCGGTGCCGACGATCAAGTGGCGCCGGGAGGACAACGCCAACATCAGCCTCAACCTCACAACCTCAAGTACTAAATCTGGTATAGTGTTTTTGAACACCTCCCTCCGCCGCTGTTTGAGATGTTGCGATTTCGTTCATCCTAATGGCTTTCTCTAGCATGATATTCTATCTGCCTGTCCATTTGTGTATCCGTCTATCTTTTATATATATATATATATATATATATATATATATATATATATATATATATATAATATATAATATATATATATATATCATATATATATATGAATATATATATATATATATATATATATATATATATATATATTATATATATATATATATATTTAGAGTAAATATATATATATATATATATATATATATATATATATATATATATATATATATATATATATATATAACTATATATATTATAGCCTTCCACATATCCTAAAATCTTCCCGCCTTTAATCTATGTAATAACACAAAGACTGACGAAGAAAGAAATAAGAAAATGAATAAAAAAAAAAAGGAATTTAAATCCCAAGAGAGCGGGAGACCTGCCTATCAACAGGATGATTATGAAAATGACCTCGCTAAGTGAGCTGATTACTTTACGATAAAATCTACCACAGATATATCCCTAGGCTGACATTTTTTTTCAATAATACATAGTAACGCTTCTTGATCAAAGAAAATTAGAAAGGTTATGTCGATGGAAATATGTAATAAAAGAATTCACTATCATCATCCGGATAAATTTTTGGAGGGCCTTCATGCGGTCCATGAGATTGGGCTCCAGTCTGCCATAATAGTCTGAACTCTCAATCGAATTCAAACTTGAATAAAATAGGAGGCTGACCGTCGGTTAGACCACTGATTCCCAACCTGTGGGTAGCCATGGCACATTTGGGGGCGGGGGGGCTCCACATACATTCCACCTTGTTGACTCCTAGATTTCGGTTGTGTTAATGTTTTAGTCCTGCTGTTAAGCTATATTTTCAGACAAAGAAGAAATATTCCTCTAATAGACACTGATATTTTTATGACGGTTATTACAAAATAGGAATACTTTTCCCACCAATAATGTTTGGAACCGGAGGCCACAGAAAAATAAAAGCCTCCAAAAGGGACCATCAACTTTAAAAGAAGAAAAAAAAAAAATTGTGGGGTGGGACCTGGGCGACTCTGCCTTGTAAAATGTCAAGCTCTTCTGAAATTTTCAACAAACTTATTAGTCCATTGCAACTGTGTCATAATAAAGCTTCAACCCAATAGAACAGCGATAAGAGCTTAAACCCAACAGAACAGGTGAGAGCTTAAACCCAACGGAAAAGGGGTAAGAGCTTAAACCCAACAGAACACTGGCGAGAGCTTAAACCCAATAGAAAAGGGGTAAAAGCTTAAACCCAAAAGAACAATGGGAAGAGCTTAAACACAACAGAACAGTGGTCAGAGCTTAAACCCAATAGAAAAGGGGTAGGAGATTAAACCCAACAGAGCAGTGGTGGGAGGTTAAACCCAATACAATAGTGCTCCGAGCTTAAACCCAATAGAAAAGGGGTAAGAGCTTAAACCCAAAAGAACAATGGTAAGAGCTTAAACCCAAAAGAACAGTGCATTGTCAGAGCTTAAACCCAATAGAAAAGGGTAAGACTTAAACCCAAAAGAACAATGGTAAGAGCTTAAACCCAAAAGAACAGTGGTCAGAGCTTAAACCCAATAGAAAAGGGGTAAGAGCTTAAACCCAAAAGAACAATGGTAAGAGCTTAAACCCAAAAGAACAGTGGTCAGAGCTTAAACCCAATAGAAAAGGGGTAGGAGATTAAACCCAAAAGAACAATGGTAAGAGCTTAAACCCAAAAGAACAGTGGTCAGAGTTAATTAAGTGGTAAGAGCTTAAACCCAAAATAGAAGTTAAAGAGCTTAAACCCAAAAGAACAGTGGTCAGAGCTTAAACCCAATAGAAAAGGGGTAAGAGCTTAAACCCAAAAGAACAATGGTAAGAGCTTAAACCCAAAAGAACAGTGGTCAGAGCTTAAACCCAATAGAAAAGGGGTTAAGATCTTAAACCCAAAAGAACAATGGTAAGAGCTTAAACCCAAAAGAACAGTGGTCAGAGCTTAAACCCAATAGAAAAGGGGTAAGAGATTAAACCCAAAAGAACAATGTAAGAGCTTAACCAAAAAACATGGTCGAGCTTACCCAATAGAAAAGGGGTTAAGCTTAAACCCAAAAGAACAATGGTAAGAGCTTAGCATAGAGCCCACAGAAGATAAACAGAACAATGGTCAGAGCTTAAACCCAATAGAAAAGGGGTAGGATTAACAAAAGAACAATGGTGAGAGCTTAAACCCAAGAACATGGTGAGAAGCTTACCCAAAAGAACAGTGGTCAGAGCTTAAACCCAAAAGAACAATGGTGAGAGCTTAAACCCAACAGAACAGTGGTCAGAGCTTAAACCCAAAAGAACAATGGTGAGAGCTTAAACCCAACAGAACAGTGGTGAGAGCTTAGACCCAATAGAACAGTGGTCAGTGCTTCTAATAGAACAGCGGTAACTGCTTTCACCAGAGAATATTCCTTTCGACAAAGACGGGCCTAAACAAACCCATAATAAAAGGTACAGGTAGAAGGATAAGAAAAACGGCGAAAGGTAAAGTGATATTTGGAAACGACCATATTAAAAATTAGCGTCACTGCTGCTACTCTCCAGCTCTCGAATTCAAATGGATGAAGCGAGTGACTCGGGACTTTTTTCTCGCTTTTTGTGATGCTGGAAAGTGCCTAATTCTTACATGAAAGGGAGCGCACTGTGAAAGAGAGAGAGAGAGAGAGAGAGAGAGAGAGAGAGAGAGAGAGAGAGAGAGAGAGAGGAAAATTATATAAATGATAGTTTTACAATGAAATGATTATAAGTGACCATGGAGAAACCTAGCTAATTCTCTGACTGGGTTAGTCTAAACCTGTTTAAATTAAGCAAAAATCTAATTAAGCTGAATTGTACTTAACACCGGTTTCTTGGTGCGGGTCACTGTCTGCAGTTTACGAAAAAAATTCAGTTCGGGCATTTGAGCGATTTAAATTTTTACACTATTATTGTGGAAATAAATTGAAGTGCATATAGTGATGGTATACGAACCACTTGAAATCCATTTGTGAACAATATAACGAAATGGGAGGCTTCCCATGGCTAGGCGGGTAGCGTGGGTACTCTTGATATTAAGGGTGGCAGTTCGATTCCTCCGGAAAGAGTGAAGGTTTGTTCAGTTATACTTTAGGAAAAGTCTCTTCATTATTGATACAAACAAGATGGTCTAGCTACATAGATCGAGTGGCTACGACGCGTTGGAACGGAGACACGTTAATAACCAGTCAGCTTAATAATCTATACAAGATAAGGCGAATGTGCTAATGTGCCTAGGTCGGTTATAGTGAGTTGCTCTATTGAGCCTCGTAGACTATGTGCGAATATGGAAGAATCTGCTTAAAGTTTATTCTCTGGCATTAATTAGAGGCTGAATACGGAAATGAATAAATGCATTTTCTTATGCATAAATGGAATCTACCAACAGCGATATCAACTTGAAAAGCTAGACTCCTGCTATAAAATGACTATTAGGAGAAAGACAAACACAAAATTCCTTAGAGAACTGAAGTGAAAATAAAAAAAACAAGAGAGAGAAAGAGAAAGGTGCTTTTAGCGTGACAACCTATTCTAAGCATACAGTCAACAGAACATTTCTATGATCTCTGTAATAAAATGCAGTGTATCCATAGACGTTTCTATGTGTTTAACTTCCCCTACTTCTGAGTCTCGGGACTATAGGGATCGCTCCTTATATTACTATCATTCCTGAGTGAAATACATTTCGATGTAAAAAGGTGTCGCAAACAAATAAAGACAAGCGCTTTCTACTAATTTTACGATAAAGGTAATGAAAGTTTGACAGAGGAGCACCTCAGCAAGGTACGGATGCAGATATTATGACAAATGGGCAACAGGCCTAACTTAGGAGGCAGAGCCACTGAGGCCAATAACGGAAGTTTTGTGAACTGTCCATCCGCCTGTGGTGTTTTTGTATGGTAACACTGCGTCCCTGGCTTTAGATAGTTACATTCAGCTTACATTCAACGATTATAATATCCTATTTCGAATATTAACGGTGTAATTCGCATACAGTAAATTATTAAAACACGTTTCAGTTACAAATGTACACCCAGATATCCTTTTATATACCTAAAACTTACAATTAGCGTAACTATCTAAAGCCCGGGACGCAGTGTTACCATACAAAAACATCACAGGCGGATGGACAGATGATAAAAAACCGAGTATAGTTAAGGGTTCAGTATTATGTGATTTCGGCTCAATTATTAAACGCTTTCCCCACTTGAAAAACTTGAAAGTATACTGAAATCTAGGTTTCACCGAGTCATAATTTACTTTATAAGACGCAATATTCCTATGTAATTAAAAATGCTACAATACGGGGTTTTGTTATGACTCTTTGAGACCTATAATTTTATGTAGAAGGTGCTACCATTTTTTGTTAAATTAAATATATGGATAAATGCATGAACGTGTACGATCATCACTGAGACACTAAATCCAACTCAAAAGCGATGCATCTATTATTACTGCTGTTATTGTTACTGACTTTCAGCCTTATTTCCTTCCAGTGCTGGAGGTCCCAGGGCCCCTCTTACACCTGCCCCAGGTAACTCGGACAGACATGGCTGCCTATTTGTGCATCGCGTCCAATGGAATTCCACCTTCTGTCAGCAAGCGGATTCAGGTAGAAGTGAAATGTGAGTGCAGGCAGTCACCTGAACAAAATTTCAGTAATTTCAGTAACCTCTTAAAAGGAACGTTCAAGCTCTGGTACTAAGCACTAAATGTAATGGACAAACCTAAAAACCGCTTTAGAGATACAGAAAATGTTCAATGAAAGTGATTTCTTCCAATTCAAACGGAAAAATCTTCAAGGTAAACAGATTTTTAGCTTTTCAGATTAACCTCAGTGGTCTCATTCCAGTTAATATACATGAGATTTATTATAGAATTATTTACTTTAGCCATTGTTTTCTTTGGCAGTTGTGCCCACAGTGTACGTACCACACCAGCTGGTGGGGGTGCCCCTTGGACAGGATGTAACCATCGAGTGTTACATCGAGGCTTGGCCTACGGGCCTTAACTACTGGAAGAGGCCGAATGGTATCCAGGTCCTCCATAATGATAGAAAGTAAGTTAAAGGCTAAGGATCTTATTTATTATAGAATTACAGGAAAAATGCTTTCATTACCTCCTGCCAATATACTAACGACAAAACTAATGCTCAACAGTCAACGATAAATTTTCAGTCTGTAACTTCTAGTATAAGCAGTGTGGTCAAATTTGAAAACTTCCAAATATATATAACAAATATCCCAAAATAAGTTCTCTGTTTTCAGTCTCAATTTAAGTAATTCTTTTATTTTTATTTATCAAATCAATGTGCTTCATTGCCTAATGGTTCACAAAATATACCAACACTTGTGTCTATGATAGGCCAACAGCAGTTGTTAGCTTTCAGGATTGCATTAGTCTTATTCGTAGAGGAAAAGTCTTTAAGCAGTTATTTATAGTTTACAATATCAAATCTATTAATGAATTCTCGAACCTATGATAATCTAAATCTTTTCAACAGTTGCTATAAAACCCAGTCTTGTTTTTTTACGAATTCTTGAGAATTTCAATTTAGAATTAAAACAAAATTTCTTTCCAAATCGCCTCAACATTCAGATGAAATAAATATAAACATATCAGTCCTTTCAACAGAAGTCAGTGATTCTCCCTAAATAAATTCCTTACAGCAAGGCCTGGGAAATTCTATAACAATGCAAAATAAAAATTAAAAAATAAAACTGTAAAAAAGCCGCATCTCTTTCGCCACCCCTCTTAACAGGTATAAAGTGAAACAGGTGGAAGGGTCTCAGAGGTATAAGACCCATCTGTTATTGACCATTATGAACGTGACCCGTCATGACACCGGGGAATACAACTGCATCGCCAACAACAGTCAAGGAGGAGCTCAACAGGCCGTCAGGGTTTCGGTCTCTCAACCTATTCCCCTGCACACCAACACCATCTCTAAAGGTGAGAAAGAGAGAGAGAGAGAGAGAAGGTTATGGATTACCTCATCGAGGCTCGCTGTCCTGTTTCATTTACATCATGAGAGAGAGATTACCTCTTCGAGGCTATTCTGTTTGATCTACATGATGAGAGATAGAGAGAAAATTTCATGGATTACCTCGTCGAGGCTCGCTGTCTTGTTTCATTTACATCATGAGAGAGAGAGATTATCTCTTCGAGGCTCCTCTGTTTAACTTACATGATGAGAGAGAGGCTCGCTGTCTTGTTTCATTTACATCATTTGAGAGAGAGAGAGAGAGAGAGAGAGAGAGAGAATGTTATGGAGTACCTAGTCGAGGATAGCTGTCCTATGTGCGTGTTTTTTTTTCTTTTTTTACATGATGATGATGATATTGAAAGAGAGAGAGAGAGAGAGAGAGAGAGAGAGAGAACGTTATGGATTACTTCGTCGAGGCTCCCTGTCTTGTTGCATTTACATGAGAGAGAGAGAGAGAGAGAGAGAGAGAGAGAGAGAGAGAGAGAGAGAGAGAGAGAGAAATATTTGATGGATTACCCCAGCAAAGACCCTCCTGTTCCAATTACATGAAGTCATGTTGACGAAGCACTGGTCCCGCATGTGTCTGTCTTCCGCTCTCTCTTCCTCACTTTACACCCTGCTGCGACCAACAACAGTCGACATCAAGCAGATACATACTTCATTACTTGGGTCTGCATAGGGAATAACGCTACTGATAAGAGGCTATCGTCACTTAACCACCAGAGAGAGTGAGAGAGAATTTAAAGTTATACTAAGGAAAACAAACATGAGAGAGACAGGGAGACAGAGAGGGAGAGTACGACAGGGAAAGAGGTTTTGGAAATTAATAAGAAAACTGTCCTTCCTGGGAGAAAGGCCGGCAGAGTGACTTGTTCTGTAAATTAAAGTGTCCTTTCTCTTATAGAGGAGAGAGAGAGAGAGAGAGAGAGAGAGAGAGAGAGAGAGAGAATGTATTCAATACCTTACAGAGTAATTCCATGTTAATGCTGACAATTAGCTGTCTTCACACCACACACACACACACACACACACACAGAGAGAGAGAGAGAGAGAGAGAGAGAGAGAGAGAGAGAGAGAGAGAGAGAAAAGTTTATACATAGTAAGCTGAACAGAGTACTATATTGATATTCTTTATTCTTTCTGATGCAACAGGATATGAGGGTAAAGACACCATACAAGGGAAACCGTCTCTGCCTGCTGTCTCCTGGGCAAAAGATACAGGTAAGAACGAGAAGGACACAGGTAATCTAATAAATAAGGAGAATGAGTTTTTAAAAAAATTGCTAATATCTTAATTAATTTTCACTGGACCTTTTAGTCAGTTTTAGTGGCCTAAGAAATTTGCCTTATTCTAATTCAATACTTGCCCCCAATGAGAATATTAACAGTATAGATATTCGTCATGCCCATTTTCTATCTTTATATACTTGGGAGCTGTCATTTCAAGGAATCATAATTAGGTCCTTTTTGCCGTCCAATTCTCTATAGAACTATCCTTTCAACTTCGTCCCACACACACACACACAAACATACACACACACAAACATACACACACACACACAAAGCTATCCTCAAGGCATCCTCCAGGTCTCTTTATCTTCCTGCCTCTCAGTAACTTTCCCCAAAGACCCCATTTCAATTTCAGCATGAAAATTGCCCCCAAAAACCTCTCGATATCGTATCCTCAATGCAATTCTAACTCTTCTTTCAACTTGGTAACTGTCCCAAGAAACCATCAATTATGATCCTCGTCATGTTTTTATATCCTTAAATTTGGGTGCGTCCACGCTACATTAGTGCATGTCATAAACGTATGTCTGCAACTTTTCCCATACATGTCATAATCAACCTGGATATAGGTCAACGACTTAATGGTAGCCCTAATCAGCGCTACATACGATTATCTAGGATTTAGCAAAGGCTCGTTCTCCACTTACAGTCGTTAACTTAGTTTTAACCTCTCCTGATACGTATGCAAAGAGTTGCAATGAATTATCGAATACATATCATAAACAACCTGACTACAAGTCAACGACGTAATGGTAGTCCTTATCAGTGCTAAATACGATTATCTCCACTTACGGTGGTTAAACTAGTTTTAAAAGTGTTTCAGTTCCTCATTGGACGAGTGGGTTGCGTGCTCGCCTACAATTAGGTAGTCGCGAGTTCGATTCCCCGTTCTGCCAACGTGGAGTCAAAGGAATTTATTTCTGATGATTAGAAGTTCATTTCGCTATATAATGTGGTTCGGATCCTACAATAAGCTGTAGGTCCCGTTGCTAGGTAACCAATTGGTTCCTAGCCACGTAAAAAATATCTAATCCTTCGGGCCAGCCCTAAGAGAGCTGTGAATCAGCTCAGTGGTCTGGTTAAACTAAGAATTATACTTTAACGTGTTTCTGATATCAGTGCGATAAGTTGCAGATATGTTTGTGACATGATTCACTGCATTATGGACGCACCGTCATCATGAGCGTCCCGAGAACAGTCTTAATAATGAACTCTTCCCCATCTCATTCTTTCAGACTCAGCTTCGTCGGTCAAGGACGAGCTGGCAGACCTGCGCAAGGTGTCGCACCACCACCACGCCAACTACAACAACCACCAGGAGCCGTCGACGAAGAGAATCAACGAGATCAACGTGAATGAAGACTTCCCCCCTCCCTCCTCCTCCTCTTCTACCTCGTCTGCCAGTGCCTCCAGGAGATCAAACAGTCTTTGCATCTTCGTCTCCTTCCTCCTCTTTCTGCGCGGAGTTCAAGAAAGACACTGTGCAAAGTCCTCGTGGATTGTTATACTGTTGTAGATTTATATATATATATATATTATATAATATTTCTTCGGAAAATTATGTGTGTGTGATTGTGTGTGTGTGTATGTCCTTGTCCATATATAAATATATAATTATAGAGTAATTGTTCCAGAAGTTCGTTCTTCACAAACATTGCTGTGGTACTCGGAAAAGATCAACGGAGGAAAAGGAAAGCGATGCGCGTCAGAAAAACATCAGGGAAAGCTCGGAAAACTTGATGATTTGGTGGAAAATTTCGTATGCGCATTGACAGATCCATTCCGGTGATAATGAAACACAAAGTCTACGAACCCTTAACCTACTGATAACTAGACAGATATGATTTCCTCAATTTCCTTACCTCTCTCTCTCTATCTCTCTCACTCTGGCTCATTGTCACGTTCCTCGTGACTTCAGTCTCAAACAGCGACAGTGTTTTCAGGGCTTAAGCCTACATACTGGGCAGAGAAGAAAATTCCCAACTATTTTCAAGGTGTATACGAGCATGGCGTCAGAGATCGACATTAAAAATGAACCTGCTTTATTTTGACTTACGTAAAATTCATGAAAAGGAAAAGCTTATATGCTAAGTAAGGAAGACTGTAAATCGAGTGGGTGTACAATTTGTCAATCGTTTCGTCCTTTTCCTTGCTTTATACGTCAACTCATCTTAAAAAATCTATTTTAATTACATATCCAAGAGAATCACCATCTGACTGAAACTATGTAACGTAGCATGTAATACTTCCAACTAACTCCGATTTTTGTTGGGTTTCCCGTTACCATGCATTAAGTATCATAAAAAAAAGTGGTCTGCTGTATATAGATAAAAAAGAAAATAAAAAAAAAAGGTCGAGGTAGGGGGAGCCTTAGAATATTCTAAAATGATACACCTGTGGACTGAAATACAATGAGACACGATTATACTAGAAATACCAAGAGAGATTTTGTAGCAGCTTCCTGCTTGCGTGTATGTTCATAAACTATAATAAATACAAACGCCACAATCAGTACTTCAGTAATGTCGTAAGAGGATAAAAGGAACGTCCCTAGAATGCTAAAATACCGATTTTCTCGTCTGTATGAAATCCCTGATACTTTCTTCCTTGTATAAAGGTATCTTCATGGTGTGTATGTAACAGAGATATTGTTACGTTTAGAATGAATCAGATTCCTATGATGTACATATTCCTCCACTGTATCATCTACAAGATTTGGACAAATTACGTACCGGAGTACGTGGATAGCCGAACTCTGTATGTATCATACAGAAAAGTGATAATACTGACATAGTTCTTACAAAATAATTCCAATGACACAACCAGTTTTCTGTGTGTATAGAGCATTAGTTGTAATTTGGTTGACATTGACTTGTATAAGATGTCCTATTGTAGATTCTCTCTCTCTCTCTCTCTCTCTCTCTCTCTCTCTCTCTCTCTCTCTCTCTCTCTCTCTCTCATAAAATCTATTTCAAGGCTTGCGTAAGTGTCCAGTTAGCTCCTTCTGTCTCAAATTAAATACATTTCAAAACTTGTACATATGATGTCAAGTCACTTTTTCTCTCTTACTCTGAACCATATTCTACCACGAGAGAGACTTGTAAATATATCTGATGTACATATGACATTTAGAATTCCAAGGTCTTCAACTTACACGTACATACAAACATACTTTCATACCTACGAGTACATACAAACATCCTTTCATGTCTTGAATATATCAGTGCATATATACTAAACTAAAGACAAACTGGTATGTATACGCACGTATAAAGCAGTGTTGCTTTGTATCGTACCGCATGCGAGCATGCAGTATAATATTACCTTCATAATATACTTCTGCGTCACCTGCCACCATATGGGAAATATATTTATGTACAAATCTTCCTTAAAATAACAGCTTTAAAAATCTGACGAGGCCCTTCACTTGAGAATAGGACGCCTTCCAAGTCACGTGATGCCCCTAGGCGTGAATAGACTATGAATGCAGTTTTGTCCGTAATCACTTGTCTTTCGGTCAAACTACGTATAATAGTACAGCCTCGTATCCATGTGTAGACTTTATGAATTAGGGAATTCCTCGATGATATTTATACTCTACAATGGAAGAGGTGATTTCCGCTGCAGTAAACAGTCTTATCTCCGTCATATCCACCAAACGGGGTTCATCAAAGGATGTTTCCATTAAGATTCATTAATAATTGTTCACTGCAAAGACTAGTGGGAAAATATTACCTGCTCCAGGTCTTCGACAATGTTTGCTTACTTAATCATCATTAATAACAGCAGTAGATATGACAGGGAAACAATGAAGAAATATCTGTTCGGCTTGACCGTTCAGACAAAATAAATCTTACTAGGTGCCGTAAGATAGATAGATTACTGAAACCCAATCATTGATGTTCATGTCTGAATTCCTTGAATGATTTTTAACAGTATTCTATGGAAAAGGAAAGAAATTCCGAAGTAACCATGACAGGCTATTAATTATTAATATGTACGAAAATTGTAATCAAAGAAGTGTTTTACACCCCATCGGGTTTGTATTTGCGCAGATATTGACTAGGAGTGTACCATTAAGGTCTCGAAAACAAACTATAGTGGCAAAGTAAGACACACTACGATTGTCAGTCAATAACAAAGTAATGGTACAGCATACAATGAAAAGATTACAAATGACAGCTATAACGAAGAGGATATCAAAGGAAACTTTCCAAGGTCAAAACTGACAACAGTAATACAATAGCTCTTCTTTATGAGAAATTATAGGTCGTATTATCTCTAAAAAAAAGGCGAAACAGCGCAGGTAATTTAAATATTTCATAACTAACAATAAGAGAAGGATATCTTGTCTCAGATAACGAGAAAAAGTTCACCAAAGTTTTCTTTTATACAGACGTGGGTGTCTGAGATGAAGAGATAAATACAAGTGTCAGAAACAGGAAAATACTGGAACACTGCGGATCGTCACAAAAAAAGAAGAATAAATACGACACGCTAAAGAGAGTAAAATAAAAAGTCTTATCAAGTCCAGCGTTAAATGAAATGAAAGAATTTCTTATCCTGTTCTTAATTAAGGTCTCTTGCGAAATCAAATCACTGGGTCATTTCCATCACGGCGTCGAAACTGAGAATATTCGGCATCCGGAGAGATCAGCGACTCAGATCTCCAACAAGCCGTTTGTCCCAGGGTTAATTAATACTTCCTAACCTTCACCTTACTCCTGTTACTTATCCTTTACTCATTCTTATTGGTAAACTTAAATGAATCCAGATTATTTATTCTAATGTTTGTAAATCTAAAGAAATTTGATTAAGCGTCTTTGAAAGTTTTCTAGACAATAAGTACATCATCTGCTGATTCCATGCCAGCCATTATTTTTTCATGCATCTTGTAAATTATGAATTCTACCGTTCCAAAATTGAGGTTCTTTTCCTATGCCTTATATCCTTATTTGATGGAAAGTGGATCTATACCTTATATCCTTATTTTATGGAAAGTGGAAGAATACTCCGACACCACCTTCAAGCAGAGAACCATATTTCCTTGGAAAGAAAGGCCAGTAAACATCGCATAGACCAAAATAAAAATTTCATTTCAGGACATGATACAGAAGGGTAACAGGATATTCAAGTGAACATTTAGCTTCAAATATACCTTAAAATCCCAGATAAATAACTGGTGATATCTACTTAGGCAAAACACTTGTCAAGACACAAAAGGACAGTTTTCACTATTTTCGAGGAAACTGTCCTGATTAACTCCACAGAAGCTGCATGTTTAATTCCAACATTGCAATACGTTCTGTTCTTTAAGGAACTGTACAATGCGTTTGCCTTTATAGGCATCAATGCCCAAAATACGTATATATTAATTTATGCAGAAATTTTAGACCCCATCAAACTTTATATTGTCCCTTGCAATTTGATTTTCGAATACTTTCCAGTATACCTTCTCTTCATTCCTTTATTCTGTGGATGCTATCCTTGCCCTCTCTGACACTAAATGATACAAAACTAAGAGGTCTTGTAAACGAATGCCTTCCATTAAAGAAACTCTCTCGTCTTCTCATGATCTCTATCAAATGAACATTTTATCTTTGCAGTTTTCGTACTTGTCATCAGTTTATTCCACTCCAGATCTTAAATTAACTGTGGGATGTTTTCAGGTCCACATGAGATTCACGGTTGCTAAGAACTCTTTATATATATATATATATATATATATATATATATATATATATATATATAGTATATATATATATATATATATATATATATATATATATATATATATATATATATATATATATATATATATATATATATATATTTATATATATATATATATATATATATATATATATATATATATATATATATATTATATATATATATATATATATATATATATATATATATATATATATATATATATATATATATATATATATATTATATAATATATATATATATATATATATATATATATATATATATATATATATATATATATATATATATATATATATATATATATATATATATATATATATAATGGAAGCTAACGACAACCTCCCAATAAAGCAAACGACTGGTTGTAAAATAACCGATAATTTAATCAACAACCAAGCTGTTTTACACAACTTTTCGTAAACAACAGTAATAAAGTGTTTTATTTTTATTTTTTGAATAACTACTTCTGAAGAAACAAAGACGTAGCTGCTTTTTCTGTATACATACATGCTTGCGTATATATATATTATTATTAATATATATATCTATATATATATATACTATATATATATATACATATATATCCATACCATATATCATTATACTATATATATATATATATATATTATAAAACTAATATATTAATTATATATATAATATACCTCACATGCATGAAGAGACGATTTTCAGTAAAGAAACAATTTCCTTGAAAAAATACATTTACATTCCATCAGGTAAATAATTGGAAACAATATCCAGTCTTCCAGTTCTTTTTAAACAAAGGCATGTCGAGAACACAATCGTCCCACAAGCACACACACTATAGTATATTCACATTAACCGTGCATTTGATGTCTAGGTCCGTCCCTTACGACGCTCCTGATTGGCTGTTGATAAGCCAATCACAGGGCTGGAAACTCTCAGTCTCTGGAGAGAATTCACATAGGCAGGATGTATGTTCCACCTCTCTTTAGATACGTCTTTCAAACGTATCCCTCAGGAGAGGTGGAACGTACATCCTGCCTATGTGAGCTCTCGAGAGAGACTGAGAGTTTGCAGCCCTGCGATTGGCTTATCAACAGCCAATCAGGAGCGTCTTAAGGAACTGGCCTAGTCATCAAATGCACGATTGATGTGAATCTAATATAGTAAGAAAAGTAGACAATAATTTCTCCTACTGCTGCTGCTGCTTACACATAGAGACAGACGTACTAACATATATCTAATCACACAGACATGAGTTGTGAAACCCATTTGGTAAAGAGAAATGTTTTTCCTTGATTCTGTACCTGATATTCTTGTGTTGAGATGATTAATAAATAAAAGTTTCTGATATTTCGCTGCCATTTCTTTCACCAAATTCTTATACCAAACCTCAGAAAAACCAATTGGCCAGTTTCATTATTGACATCAACCAACACTTTAAAATGGTATTACCTAAAGTTAAATAAAAAAAAACTACAACCCAATGAATTTTAAAAAATGGATATCACTAAATATGTCTTGAAAAAATTGATATATCACATGAGAAATGGATATCATTTGGACTGATATGACTGTAACCTATTTTTATGAAAATGTGTAACTAAATAAAGATATGAAAATTGTCACCCAAATAAAGCTTGAAAACAAAATGGACATCAACCAGATAGTTAGAAAAAGATTGATATCAACGAAAGATAGCCGGATAAAAACAGATATCACTTCCTTGAGTGTCAGCCAAAGATATCTTTAAAAAGACATCTTAAAAAAAGGAAATCACCATCATACCCTTAAAAGAAATAAGTCAAATATATTTTGATAGACACTTATAAAACAAAACAAAAAATAATATTAACGAAAGACATGATTAAAATTTACATCAATCCAAAAATAGCTGAAATAAAGGGATATGCCTAAAAATATTTCAAACACACTGAATATTACTTAAAATGTTCTGACAATGGATATCACAAAAAAGTTATCTTGAAAAAAAAAAGAAATTTTCTTTGAAATATCCAAAGAAATCTTATTTCAAAAGTGTCCCTTAAGAAAATTTCATTCAACTTAAAGAGAACTTGAAAAACCTTACATTGGTCAAAGATTAAACAAATTGAATATTACTCAAAGACACCTTCTGAAAAGAAGGAAATAATCAAAATACCTTTGGGAAATAATCACAACCAAAGATGTCATGGAAAAAATGGATATCGCCCAAATTTATCTTTGAAATGACTGTTGCCGAACATTTCTACCTCAAATGGCTATCTTACTAAAAAGTAGCTGATTTCACCAAAGGTTTCTGTAGAAAAATTGGTATCACATACGACGTGATATCACCAAAGGTTTCTGTAGAGATATTGGTATCACATACGACTTGATATCACCAAAGGTTTCTGTAGAAAAATTGGTATCACATACGACTTGATATCACCAAAGGTTTCTGAGGAAAAATGGTATCACATACGTTTTAGTAAGAAAAAAAAATTCAAATATACACTAAAAATATTACCATTATCCACAGACATGTGCAGAAAACGGATGCTACCAATTATATATATATATGCATACGTACGTACGTACATATACACTACATTATATGTGTGTGTGTGTGTGTGTGTGTGTGGTGGTGTGTGTGTGTGTGTGTGTGTGTGTGTGTGTGTGTGTGTAGAGGAAGGAAAACTGTGTGCTATTTGCCGCTAGGAAGTTTACCTTCTGGGAACTTGGGATAATATGCAAATACAGTACATAAGAAAAAGAAGTTTCATATTCTAATTTTGCTAAGTTTCAGGGTGGCTTTAAATTATTTTAAATGCATTGTGCCTTACATTTTTTTTTTTCACCGATAAGGCTGTTTATGTGTTTACATTAACTATTTTACTTCATTCTGTGTATTTCATATTTTTCTCCGGGAGGGTCGCTTGCGAGTTAATGCGCTCTGAGTTATATTTCGAATATATAAATATTTTCCCATTTCAATATTTCTACTACTACTACTACTACTACTACTACTAACTTACTACTTAACTACTTACTACTTACTATATAAATAATATAATAATATAATAATAATAATATAATAATAATAATAATAATATATAATAATAATAATAATAATCAATTTAAAAAATATTCATAGTATCACGAGTCTTAAAATTGAGGGCAAACAGCTGATATATTACGCACGCTTATCGAGGGCAGACAACTGGTATAATTACGCACGCTTACTGAGGGCAGACAACTGGTATAAATACGCACGCTTATTGAGGGCAGACAACTGGTATGATCACGGACTCTTATTGAAAATTTACAAACCACGCCTATAGAAAGGTAGAGGAAAGGTTTTTTCAAAAGCTAAAGCCAAAACTTTGACTTCCAAAAGTCAAAGCAAAATTAGTACAAGACACTAAGAAATACTTTATAGGGAACGTTGTTTACCAAGAAGTAATGGACTCCGTGGAGTCAAATGTGGAGGGATATTCTGACCCCATAGACATTACAATGTGCACTGAAGAAGACTAACTAAATGACAATGTGCTAAACGCCACTGGTTCTGATTAGTCTGCGTCCCAGACTAATCGCGAACCATGGGTTTTGTTTTGAAATTTTCTTTTCCACAGAAAATCAAACGCGGTGCGACGAAGGACCAGTTCAGGACTGGCAGCCGCATTTAGACAGGGATTCCTTCAACTGCCCTCCTGCCCCGCGCAGTGTAGCGGGCGCCATGTCGCTAATAGTAATAATAATAATATTAACGTCCTTGTTCATTCGTTAATGTTAAAAGCAAATAAAAGTATAAATCTAAGAAATTTTCAAAACTATGTTCCTACAATTTTTCTTATACAAAAATATTTGCCTTCTGACCATTTGGTATTACATAATACTTTTCTTCAGACAAACGTGACCATTCCATATTACAAAATATTTTTCTTCAGACAAACGTGACCATTCCGTATTACAAAATACTTTTCTACAAACTAACGTGACCATTTCGTATTACAAAATACTTTTCTTCAGACAATGACCATTCCGTAATACAAAATACTTTTCTTCAGACAATGACCATTCCGTAATACAAAATACTTTTCTTCAGACAAACGTGACCATTCCGTATTACAAAATACTTTTCTTCAGACGATGACCATTCCGTAATACAAAATACGTTTCTACAAACAAACGTGACCATTTCGTATTACAAAATACTTTTCTTCAGACAAACGTGACCATTCCGTATTACAAAATACTTTTCTTCAGACAAAATACTTTTCTTCAGACAATGACCATTCTGTAATACAAAATACTTTTCTTCAGACAATGACCATTCCGTAACACAAAATACGTTTCTACAAACAAACGTGACCATTTCGTATTACAAAATACTTTTCTTCAAACCAAGGCCTATAAACAAACGTGACCATTTCGTATTACAAAATAATTTTCTTCAAACAGGCGTGACCATTCCGTATTACAAAATAATTTTCTTCAGACAAACATGACCATTCCGTGTTACAAAATACTTTTCTTCAGACAAACATGACCAT
>NC_087209.1:21660908-21678408 GCF_015104395.2 Macrobrachium nipponense | reverse complement strand
AATGGGCATTATTTCCATAATGAACAATGAATTTAGAAACTACGCCAATTGTTCGTGGGTCGACGTTACGTTGAATGCAAATCGTCTTCCCTTGTGGTTAAAATATCTAGGGAAGGCAATTTGCCATATTTCCCAATCCAAAGTTCATCGTTGGCGTTAGCGTATTTATTTCACTAACAATCCAATGGAATTTCGTTAGCGTATTTATTTCACTAACAATGCATTGAAATTTCGTTAGCGTATTTATCTTACTAACAATGCATTGAAATTTCCCCAGTTGTTGACCCGGAAGGTAAAGACAATCAAAGTATTTAAGGCAATCCTATTTTGAGCTCCCACAGACAACAAAATTTGTTTCGGTGCATTCCATGTAGAAGTTTGCTATAGATGAGGCGAGGGCTTTCCCACGCTACAGCCGAGCTACTGTGTATAAATGTTACCTTTAAACGAAAAAAACATTGTAGGTTATGCATAGGTTGATACACATTTATATTTTATAAATGTCAAGAGAAATGGGATCATCGTAATGTTTTAATTTCCTACGTAGTAAAGACAAAACATCCAGATGAAAAGGAACTTGAAACTTAGCATAAAATCATAATCTGAGGTTGAAACAATATTAATTTTTTTATTTTGTCGCAAAACCCCTAAGGCCTTTTCCTGGACCCCCAGGGGTCCTCCGACCCCAGTTTGGGAACCACTGGTTTAATGTGCCAGTCGCTACATTAATTATTCAGTTATAAATCCCTCCAGATTAACTGCCTAAATGACTCGGTAAGTTTTCCGCTGCCGCTTATCACAGAAAACATATCCCAAATCAACAGGTAAGCAACACAAAAGGGAAATATATATACTGTACATAGTAAACCAGGTGACTAACAACTTCAAAGGAATACAGCAATAACACAAATCATATCAGATCTTGGAAGGTTATAGAGCTGCCTTTACGACTCGGAATCGCCTTCGGGCCGGCATGATTTCCGCCCTTCGAGACATGCACTGTAGCATTATCACTCCGCGGGGAACAGAGAGTAATATGAACAGAATCTGTTGTGGGGTTTCGGTTCAATCATCTGGCAACACTGTAGAGGCTTCCCTCGCTCGGCACTTTTATTGTTCTCAGATGAATTTGATCATGCCCAATCAAACTCTCAAACTGCAGCCAGGGGATGCTGGTGTTTGTGTGGATAGCTTTGTGTGGGTTCTGTGGGAAAGGGTGCGGGGGAGGGGGCTTGCGGCTGAAAGAGAAAGGGGAGCGCTTGTTTTGCGATGCTTTCCGACAATCAAAGATGGAGGTAT
The DNA here is from genome assembly GCF_015104395.2 of Macrobrachium nipponense. Classification (NCBI taxonomy): domain Eukaryota; kingdom Metazoa; phylum Arthropoda; class Malacostraca; order Decapoda; family Palaemonidae; genus Macrobrachium; species Macrobrachium nipponense. The sequence goes on along the minus strand of NC_087209.1, from coordinate 21,677,109 downwards.
TCTGCTGAGTAGCAATGCTAGTTTACGGAACGCAGCTGAGTGAAAATCGGATTCCTGCACTGATCAAAAGGGTACGAAGTTGACAGAATACAACTGCAAAGGTATAAATCTGCTCAAAAGCCGCATTCCCACAGTGAGCAAAGGCCAGGAGCATGGCGGTTTCAATATTTAAATAAAATGTCATCTACAAAGCAGAATGAACACTGGTGTTGGAAAGTCCTACGCACAGAACAAGATTGAATAATAATCAATAATAAAAGACAATTGCTGACTGGAAAGTTGGAGACCACGTGAACAACACATTAAGGGAGAATAGGGAAAAACTCTAATGTGATATAATTGCAGAGGGGAAGGTTGCGGGGAAGACATACAAGATCAACATCTGCATTGGTTCTATTATTATCATTATTATTATTATATATTATATTATTTCTGATGAGCATATACTCCTGAGGAACAAGCCCAAAGCCCATGACCTTGTAGAGCAAGCTTCTACACAATAGAATCTAGACGAGAAAAAGAGAACAAATGAATGGAAATTTATGCAATTATTACCAGATCTGAATTTATACGACTGAAAAATTAAATGAAACTGATAACAATACAAAATTCAACTGTATAAAAGAAACAGATCAAACAATTTAAACTTGATATATGCAGTTATTAACAGATGACAAATATATCATGCTCTAGTATACTATGAAACCAGAGAATGCCCATACCATTACACAGATACTATAACACCGCCTAAAGTTTGAGAGCGTAGTTTATTGCAAAAGACTAATGTTGAACGAACCTACTATGAAACAGTTGTGCGAGAGGCCATGATACGTGCCTTAAAAAGTAATGACATCGCCACTGGAACTTAATAAATTAAGCTAGCAATTGACAGAGACAACAACGCCTCAGAAAAGCATAAGGCTTCGAGATTAGTATTGTGAGCCTTTAATGTAGCCCCAGGTGAAATACAGAGGATTATATACCTTTTCTATTCTGTACCCATTATGGGAGACCAGAAGGGGAGGACTTTTGCATAACTGTGAAACTATAGCTGGTTCACTTAAGGTAGATACTTGGATGATCCCTATGCTTACGAGACGTTTGTTTGGCGGCCGCTGATTGGCTGGTACCGGGAGGTAGGCAGCTCCCAGCCAATCAGCGGCCGCCAAACGAACGTCTCGTAGGCATAAGGCTCACCCAAGAATCTACCTTAAGTGAACCAGCTATAGACGTTCTAACATCACCCAAACGGTTGAAATTACAGCTCATTTACTGCTCAAATCATAGATATTTCCTAAGTTAGTAAACTTGTCCAGATGAAATCGATGTCGAAAGACAGCAACAAACACAAGAGAAAGCATGGCTAATTATTATTAAGATACGGGTTTGATGCCCAAGGCAATACGTCATTCGAAATGCCGCCCGAAACACAGAGCAGGTGACTGTTAATGCAACTGAATTAGGTGCAACATGGATACCTGAGAGGAGGATCCAAGCATGCTTCCCTAGTATGGAAATGATGTAAACGGATCTTGGACTGTCACCAAAATCCCAGAACCTGTCTTTCTAAGAATCCAGTAGACATGGCCAAATTTCCTATCAGAGACATGTTAAAAGCACAGACGGGGGAAAAACAGGTAGCCTACCACTCTTGCATCTGGTAACAGATGAAGCTCCGACATGCGCATTCCCGTAAAACCTTACTTTGAATTCACAGTTCTGTAAAGGCGTTGCCTGAAGATCTGCTGCCGCTGATCAAAGTTGGGTATAATTAAGAATGAAGCTTCGTCATGGACCACGTCTTTGTGGGCAAGACTGAGCCAGGTCAGGCCAGATCAGCCACCATAGCTTATCCAACTTTAATTAACTGGTTTTTTTATTTTTTTGTATGGATCTTTGCATGTGGCTTTGATGGAATGAGTGACACCCATCTTTAGTATATCTAGTAAGACCTGGACTTGGCACAATGACGTAGGTCAGGCTATGAGCTTCTCAAATGTTTCCTGAAAAACTAACTATAGGTTTTTAATGCCACTGCTGTAGTTTAGTTAGGAATCCTACATGAAAATATATTCTGAGAGAGAGAGAGAGAGAGGAAAGAGGGGTGGGGGGTGGGGGGGGGGGGGGGGGGGGGGGGGGGAAGGGGGGGGGGTCATATTTCTTTTGTGACTGTGTATCCGGTTTCTGTTAACCATTCCACTCACTTGGCCTCAGCAAATCATGTCCGTCCAAGAGTAATTCAATTTCTCGGCGACCGCATATGAGCTTAGCCATGTTTTCTTTTCATCACTGTGGAAAGTTTCTTTGCATTCTGGGATATACAAGTTTTAGTATTGGTGTAAAGTTGAACACATCTTTTTTTCGGGGTATCCCAAAAATATATTCAGAAAAATTAAAATAGGAAATATATAATTCAGCATTAATTCTGTTTTCAAAAAGACATGTTTATGAGTCTCTCAAAGTAGATGTCTCACGGCCCTGCATTGCTCATATATACAGCCCCATTAATAGTAGCTCTATTCTAACAAAGTTGAAGCGATGCCAGATACGAGGGGTAAGTATCTTTAACTTTACCACCTCATACGAGTGTTCATCTTTGCTGACAACATATCTTACAGGTGGCACCTTACAGGTTCTTCGTCATAATTGAGGTTAAATGCCCAGCTTTGAGACTATGAACCGTGTCATAGACTTGATTTTGCGACGGCAATTGAAGTGCAAGATTACAAAAATCTCATATGGAATTATTCAAATGGTAGGATATTAGTACCTATTCCATATATTTACAAATTAATGCTCGTTGTGAATAGTAATGCCTTGTATATGTATATTATGTATGGCCATGAAATTAAATAAAGCATTATAATTGTTATTCATAAAAGTCTCATAATAACTTTAGTCACTAAAATAGCGAATATGCCCACAATGGTGTAAATGTAAATATATATTAGAAATTATATATATATATATATATATATATATATATATATATATATATATATATATAATTTCTAATATATATTTACATTTACACCATTGTGGACTTTTGCACCATTATTATTATTATTATTATTATTATTATTATTATTATTATTATTATTATTATTATTATTATTATTATTATTATTATTTCCTATTTCATTAAGGTTGTTTCCACTTACACTTTTAAACTGCACCATAACACGTAAACGTAAAAAGTTTTCAGCTTCTACTATAATTACACGTATTCAGAGCGAGATTAATTTCAAACTATATCCGGTTGCTCAGTGAAAGTAAGACTTACGTTCCTGAGTTCTTAATCGTAAGGACGAAAGATGGAAATCTTAAAAAACCTAAAAGAAAAAAACTGATATCTTTATAAGGTACTGATAAAAAAAAAGTAAACAGAAATCAAAGAGAACAACCATAGGCCAACGGCAGACCCCACCTGGTATTTATTTTCATCGATCTGAGACAGTTAGTTGTTAGAATTTTTATAAAAAAAAAAATCTTACAAGTTAGTAAGTAGATACAATTTCCAGTCAAACCTTCTTTGCAGAAGCAAAGTTTGAAATTAGTTACCGTTATCTGCGACGACAATGCTTAAGGGTTAGGCGTCTTAATCCTACAATATTTGAAACATGAAAAAGGTCCTTGCTCTCAAAATCCAACCACTTATTGCCAGATACAAGGGGGACCTTTGGTAAAAATTTTCGTAAAAATTTATGCGTAACTTTTTACGTAATGTTGATGAGAGCAAGACAAACAAACGGCCCTGCCTCCCAAAACAAATATTAATATCCTTCAGAGAGGTAAATAAGTAAGAAAAGTGAAGCTATAAACCATTCACCTAAGCAGAAAAAATTCGAAGATATTACTGACTATTTATTAAAACGCGGTGAAATACTGTGGCACACTTTTCAAAAAAAAGAAAAAAAAAATTGAACACAAACAAAGTAAATAAAAATTAAAATGAGATTTTAAACCTGATTACGTAATGTGCGATCATACTCCCGGAGGGACTCGTAGAACAGGCGTAAGCAAACATTCATCCTTTTCCTCATCATAAAAGGATATTGACAGACTCTAATAAGGGCAAGTAGAGCGTGAAACCCCCAAGAGCAATGGACCCGTTTAGTTACAGTGGTGTAGTAGATCTTATTGTGTCGTGATGGAAGACATTTCTCATTTTCTTAGTCTCGTTTGGGTTAAGTCTGAGGGTATTATGGAATTGAAGAGCCCTACCCATCCCCACGCTATCTTCTTTATTTCAGGCGTGATTTGTCCCCCATGTAGGCTTCTGCTTTGAAAAGAAATGCCTAGAAATAAGGACGACAATGCCCCAGTTGGCATCCACTCCTCGACGAGCGATGTGATGAAGTAAATAATTAGGGACCAACCAAGGGTAAAATTAGTCGTGGATTGTTTAACGACGAATAAAAACTAATCACGGAGAATCTTTCTCTAGTATGGAGGAGATTAGATTAATCGGAATGGAACATAAAGGGCATGAAATTTTGATAAGTTTCGTCTACTCGCTACTAAACCACGGTTTATTAGGCCAATATCACGGATCGGGGAACCAAGGGATCCAGTTGCTTAGGATTGAACCCCGATTGTGCGAGACAGTTCGTCATTTGTGTTCAACGGGAAATCTCGGATTATGTATTAACAGTTTCTCTACTTAATAATAATAATAATAATAATAATAATAATAATAATAATAATATAATAATAATAATAATTGTTAAGGAGGCTGCGGACTAATATCGGCTTTGACTTTAGAATTACTTTTTCAGTTCTTATTTTCTGATAAAGGAGACTGGAAGACATTTGCTGCTTCTACAGTTGAATTACTGTTTCAGCTCTTGATTTCCTTCTTTTTTTCCTATAGAGATGTTCCGAGGTTCCATCAACGTTCTACGGAAAGAGAGCGACGGTAAAGAAGACTAGAATTTAAAATTAAATTCACTGTATAAAGGATCAAATGCGTTCCACCTTGGATTTCCCTTATAAGGATAAAATACAAAATACAAACTAAATAAAAAAAAATGTAAGACTAATAAAAAAAATCGTAGAATGATTGATAGGTGACAAGCAGAGCAGTCAAAACAATGGTTATGACGGTAGCTTTCAGCGCGATACAAATCCTTCAATACCCAGGTATATAAACACGAGGACGTGAGGTGCAATCAAGCTCGGAGTGATGAGAATCAAGAATCAGTCTCCAATAGTAAATTTACTAGCATAACGGCTTGTATGGCAGCCCACCAGGAACACATCACTTTACTGCTAAACTTTAAACAAAAAAATCTTGCATCTCATTTCCCATACACATTTCTTAGATTACGTGAAGCGTGGCGTCGCTTCAGATCGCAATCCAAGGCATCGTTGCCAATTTAGTGGAACTTCACACATACGCCGATGCATTTACAAACTGTTTCCATGAATTCTAGCCGTCATAGTAATGCAATAATGATAAAATTGCTCTAATATGTATTATACTACAAATAGATACGATAATTTCACTTATTTCCCCGGTTTTGTGTAAGTCTGATACCCAGTTTGGAGGGTAAACACATACCAATTGGTAGCCCTGAATTCCAAGGAAAGGTGTACTTTTCCTGAACGGAAATCGGCTGCCTCTCTCTCTCTACTTTTAAACTTTCCTAAATTTTCAATAAACATTACACTGCCTCTCATTTTGTTTTTACATACAAGAATTATGTATAACTGAATCACGAAAGTTTGGAACGTGACAAATGAATAAATAAAAGGTATAAGCCACGAAGGGAAGTGAAACACTGGAGTATCTGCAAGGACGTTGAGTTGAAAGATCTTGCAGCTACTCCAGTGTTTCACTTTCCTTCGTGGCTTATACCTTTATTTATACAAGATATGTGACACATGGAATAAACTGCCGCCAGAAGTTGTAAACAGGGACAGTGTGGAAGAGTTTAAAAGAAAGCTAGACAAAATAATTAGGACACTGAATGAACAGTAAAACCTGCTCCATGAGATAAGTGAGCACACGATGTCTCTTCGGATGGACTAATAAGTCTCTGAGACATCCTAATCCTGGTAACTACTTTGCTACATCATTCTTTCTCTTTGCGTGTATTTTAACTAGCTTTTAACATTCCTGGAATTCCATTGTCATATAATATACAGATTTACTATTCCAATTCATTTACAGTCTTTGTTTCTCAAAACTTTTATTGGCATTTTCATAAAGCAACATCTTTTATTTTGTTTTCATCCTGACCTTCCCGTCCCTATACTATTCTTCCTCTTATTCTACATAAACCGACGAAACATTTTCTGCTCTTTATCCCTCACCACATTTCTCCACCTCCCCATTTGCAAAGGTAAACAGCTAACCAGCTGCCAAGAGAGAGGCCCGGACCCTGTCAGTTGTGATTTCGGAGTCGGGCTGGAAGCTGGGGGAGGGACGAAGGAGGGGTCCCTCCCCTTCCCTCCCACGCCCTCCCCCGACACCACTCCCTCCCACCACCAGTCTCTTTACATCAAGAGGGAAGCGAGACCGGCCATCTACTAATGGATTTTATGAAATAGAGCAGTCATAAAAGCGGGGAATCTCTGCTGCTCAAGGAAGGCGTGAAAAATACTCGGGGAGATTTTGGGCCTCGTTTATGCCTGTGCTCATTTCCTACATGATCTCTCTCTCTCTCTCTCTCTCTCTACTTGTGCTCAATTCCTACATGACCACTCTCTCTTTCTCTCTCTCTCCCCCTCCCTCTAGGTCCTTGTGCCCATTTCTTATATATGAATCTCTATCTCTTTCTCTCTCTCTCTCTCTCTCTCTCTCTCTCTCTGTCTCTATACTTGTGCTCAATTCCTACATGACCACTCTCTCTTCTCTCTCTCTCCTCTAGGTACTTGTGCCCGTTTCTTATATGATGAATCTCTCTCTCTCTCTCTCTCTCTCTCTCTCTCTCTCCCTCTTGCTCTGTTATTATTCGATTTTTCCTCCGCCGTATTTTTGTTCTTCTTATATGGTACCTAGCTCCCGATAACCGAGTTCATTTCTTGTAATCTGCCTGTGCTGATTTCCTAACCTCCCCCCCCCACCCCCCCACATTTCCTATATGATGAATCTCTCTTCTCTCTCTCTCTCTCTCTCTCTCTCTCTCTCTCTCTCCAAAATACACATCTTTAACGAAATGACCAAGTTCCAGGTACCTTCAGGTGTCCTATGTGCTCAGCTAAAAAAAAAAAAAAAAAAAAAAAAAAAAAAAACATTACCTTATTTCGGAAACTGACTTCTCAATATCCCCTGGACGTATCCTTAATGTACAAATGCTTCATTTTTCGTAAACTAATAAATCTCTCTCTCTCTCTCTCTCTCTCTCTCTCTCTCTCCATCCGTTTGTCATTAACGCGCACAGCTTCAGGAATACCAGATGAAAGAATATAAGAATTTCGGTTAAGCTTCCGTGAATTATAATGAGAAACTCCGAATGAGGCCTTCCCGTGGTCGAGATTTTCATATATTATTCTTAATGAGCGTAACCGACTAATCGCCTTTATGTAACAACGAGCCCACGAGGCTTTCTGGTCTTTGAAGACGATTTTCTTCCCAATGAGAGAACGCATCTCGAGAATATTAATAACACTGTAATTATCATCATTAGCATCGTCGATGCTATTGTTACACTGCTACTCCGTCTATTTATGTCTGCATGATTATAATCATTTTGACGCATGGAAACGTTGGAATAAAGACACCCTATACATGTGTATGTCCTCTTCCCTTTAATGATTGTATATATAAATATATATATGTATATATATACATATATACATATACATATATATATATATATATATATATATATATATATATATATATATATGTTTTTGCGAGTGTGTATGTTGTGTGAGTGTGTGTGCTGCTATAATTTTAGCTAGAAAGATAGACCAAAATTCATTCTATAAACACAAAGCCATGAAAACAATATAGAGATATTCGTGATAAATAAAGTCACTTTTCCTGAGCATTAATACATAAATGGAAGAATTTTTAGAAAAAGCGTCAGAAATAATTCCTGCGATGACTCTAGGTCGGCCTTTAAACTCATCCCTTCAGCCCACACGGAAATTTACATATCTATATATGTCTTTGACATATAAATAAATTTTATTACTAAAAAATTATATCGCACTAATCAAGTATTGAAAACTTCCTCAGCCTATATATATATAATATATATATATATATATATAATATCATATATATATTATATAAATAAAAATTATTATATATATAATAATAAATATATATATAATATTACGTAATTTATACTTTATTATATTGTATATATATATTCTATATATAAGAGTAATATATATTATATATATATATTATATTATATAATATAAATAGAAATATATATATAATATAATATATATATATTTAATTTATATATATATCATATTTCATTAATATAATATCTATATATATATAAATAGTATATATATATATATATATTTGATTAATATATATATACATATATATAATATCTATATATAATCATAGTATATATTATATATATATAATTTTGTTTTTTGTTTTTGTAAACTTTTGCATAAAATAATCGCAATCGTTATTAGTTACCAGTCACACACAAAAAAACAGAATCAAATTTTAATGAAAAATATTTGGTCCCCACTTGACTGCACCAGAGAATATCTGAATTATATCATTGAAATATTTAAAAATAACTGCCAGCCGAGATTTTCGGCAGTATTCGAGAAACCCCCTATCTACTGTACATACTGGCTAAATCGTCTTCACAAACAGATTTGCAATCGGCGTTCGCTTTCTACCAGAAGGCCTGTGGGTTCTCGTGTGATTTATATATTTAAAGTACAGACAACAATACTGTGTTGGACTTTGTTCAACGGAATTTCCGCCTTTAAGGCTGGTGGCATTAGGATGGATTTACCATCACTGAGTCATCCCACGGCAATTATAGCGATCACAGCAATACCCACCCACAATATATTCACATACCATGGCTTCAAGTCAAAATAAAACTGATGAGGAGAGCTTGTTTTCCTTTTCAAATCGAAAAGATTCTTTTCCTACGTTCCCACATATCTAGCGAGAGTATGAGATATACTTAACTCCTACGTGACTGATGTAATAATTGGCTTCTCTGATAACGTAAGTATCATCTATGTAGTAGTATATCTAGTTTTTATACTTCCTTTGTGAATTTTTCCTACTGAATTAACTACCTATTTGCTCTGAAAGTAAAATATTCTGAGGGATGTATTGTACAAATCTTACAAACAATCATATTTACCAACGCATTTCTACATTGCAATAAGTATTCCACATTAGGAAAAAAAATTAAAATTATTCAAAAAAAATTTTAAATTTGGGTTCAAATATCAAGGTTTGTTGGTACGATATTGTGACATCCTATTTGTTATTTAAATTCAACCCAAGAACATTTCAATTTGAAGTTTAATAATTTAGAATTTTTTTTAGGCAATACATGTATGTATGAAAATCGAGTTATAATGCTTTAAAATTCCTTTTTTGAGCAAATAGGCATTAAAAAAAACAGAAAAAATACACAAAGCATTTCTAGGACTTGCTAAGAAGGAGCTTTTGGAATTGTACCTCTAGATGAAAAAAATATTTAATCGGTCGCCGTTATTTATGCACAAACATTTGACAGCTCCAACTGTTGTGAGAGATTGTATAATATAATTTCATATAATAAAAGATATAACTGATTTTTAAAGGGACCACACAAAACGGAGCTCGATTGTCATCAGGCATGCACACATAAATATTAGCAGCCTAGGGTTTTGAGACCCTACAGACCACATCAACAAATATACACGCAAGCATTTGATGTCTAGGAAAGGGAATAACCCACAAACTGGACCTTTCAACATACACTAAAGCACTCATGTCTGCGAAGGTGGATGACCACACAGACTGGACCCACAAGCATTCCAGCAAACGCTGAGAAAACGAAAAAGAAGGAACCATACAGACTGGACACACAAACAGACGCTTTGTCCAGTAGATGGGTCCATACAGACTGAACCCACAAACATATTCACGAGTATTTGAAAGTCCCGTAAGTGGGAGGGAGGGGGGTTGGGGTGCTGGACCGGCGAGTGACAGTGGGAGGGGAGTACCCTAGCAACGTGACTGCCATTTATATTGTCGACAATTTGAAGCCTATTCACGGCAGGATTACGACGGTTCGATCTTTGGGATTTGTGCGACGTCCGTTGCTGGCGAAGATTTGATTATGCACACGTGAAAGAGAAGTGGCTAAAGGGAGGGGGAGGGGATGGATGGGGGAAGAGGTGTTGATGAGGGCCATCCCTGCGGTAGCTAGGATGCAGCATCGCTCTCTCTCATCTCTCCTCTCTCTCTCTCTCTCTCTCTCTCTCTCTCTCTCTCTCTACGATATATAGGAGAGGGCGGAAGCAGCGGGAAGATGCATCTGACGTGCTAGAAGAGTGGATTGTTTGCCCAGGTATGTGTGAGATAATGTATGTACACAGGTGGTCATTAGGCGGTTCGACTTTGCGTTGGTGCATTTTTAAAACAATACAAACTAATTAATTTTTTTAGCAAATGAAGCATACGGTATCTCAAATCCGTAATATGTATATAAGAATAAAAGAAATGAAATTATATAATACACACACATATGTATATATATATATATATATATATATATAATATATATATATACTACACACACACACACAACACACAACACACATATATATATATATATATATATATATATACATACAAATCAAATATATATATATATATATATATATATATATATATATATATCATATATATACACGTATATATTTACATACAGACATGCGCGAATGCACTTGAGAAAGTCATTCCTTATTTTATTCTAGCATTTTCTGTATATATTCATTCCTCGTTTTAAGTGATTACGTCGCATAAGTATGTACACATACACGCATAAGCAAATATATATACAGATATATATCAGCAAATATATAAATATGCATAGATAACAAGTTAAAATAACTTATGCCTACGATTATTATCATAATATTTAATATAAGATATAAAAAATGGAAAAGTCATGTTAATTATTCCGACGTGAAACTGGCCTGCAACAACAAAAACAACATTGATATTATATACTTGTTACGAACCAAGAGGAGGTCCGCTCCAAGTTCGATATGAAAATAAACAAAAAGAATTCAACACCAACAGTTGAAACTGGGGATACGAATATAGAAAGAAACACTAACAGAACAAAGGTTTATTTACAAGCTTACTAACAAAGATAAATGCAGAATGGTGTCTCCTATTTACATAACAAAGTAAAATCTTACACTGCATGAACTGGGGGAACAGTGAGGTAATGTTAATACTTGCTGGCAAGTTTTGCGCTGTCGGAGATCCATGGTAGACGTCCTCTTGACTCCATATTGCAGAAAACAATGTCTATTCTTGATACTTGAAGGGCAGGAACTCCTCAAAACCTCTTGTAGAAAGTTTCTTCTCTCAAGGCTTGCTCAACGTCGAAAATACCTCGGTCGTTCTCCCTGACTGGACGACTTGACCAGATTTCGATCAAACTCTCGAGCACCTTTTCCTCTCTGATCCTTCGTCTGTTCCTTCTTCTCTTATCTCTCTCTGATGATCTCTGCTGCTGATCTTTCACTGATAATCTGATATGTGACTCTTACTGATGATCTCCTCCCTCCTACTTCGTCAGTCGTATTTATACGACAACCTGGGGGCCTGGCTTACCAGTGAACATCACAGGCTCCCGAGATTACCGGAACTTCTTAGAAGAATCTCGACGAAGTATTGCATCAGAAATCGCGGCGTTCCTCACGTCACATCAGCGCCTGTCAAGTTCCACAACACTCCTGCCGATTCTAGAACCATCATGAGAACAGGCGCCTCCAACACACGCGCGAAAGCCTCCGTGCTGCAGAAATTCTCGAAGATGCATTTTCCTTTCCTTTAACTCGTAATTCTTTGCTATAAAGCAATTACCATGACAATACTAAAGTTGATAACAGCTACTCTAATACTGATCACAATAATTTCAAAGTATTTCACAACTTCTTTTCAATGACAAAAGTGATATTTTATTTTTTTTTTTTTTTACGAAAGCCTGTCAAACATTATTTGAATTGAGTGACAAGTTTCCATAATTCTAAGTAACTCCTTTTTTTCAATGTATTCAGGCGAAGTTGAAAGGTGACATTATTGTTAAATAGCTACATTCAATTGTTATTATTTTCATTAAAATGGATAAGCACTTTCGGGCGTGACCACTGGCGATAAGCTACTTGCACACTAAGCAAGAACATTACTATCTGTAAAGATAAAAATCTTATAGTAATGATTTGAAATAAACATCTAACCCAGCCATCTTCAACCGGGGTTCCGTGAACGACCGCCAGGGGTTCCGTGAGAATTCATGTTTTATTTAATTATTTGTTATTTATAAGTATATATTTCTCTTCGTTAAACATGTTTTGAGAAATAGTAGGCCTATAATTTATTTTATCGTAACATATCGTGCAAGATTTTTTTTCCTCAGTTTTACTAAAGGCAATTATTACAAATGTTTAAATTATATATATAATATATTAATTAATTATATATATATTATATATATGTGTGTGTGTGTTTTGTGTTTGTGTGGGTGTTGTGTTTTTTACTTATTTAATAGGTATTATATATATATAAATTAATATAATTAATATAATAATATATATTATACCTTACTAAAAATTTATATATTTCTAACTGACATCAGGATCGGTTTGCCCACCCGGCGTGATTGTCTATTGATTATCTCTGATATACGTATATATGTGTATATATATATATATATATATATATATATATATATAAATATCAAAATAATGTATATATATATATATATATATACTATATATATATACTATGCGTGTGTATGTGTGTGTAATCCACCAGCTACTGAAAATTTATTATTTCTAAGAAGGACCGACTGTGTTATTACCACCAGAACTCACGCTGCTCTTTGCACGCCCAAGATAGAACAAAATTTGTCAGAGTAATCCTGGTCCATAGTCGGGTACAATTGGGTATTCAATGCCCATACGCTAGTATACCCGGATTTCGGTGTATATACGAGGGATACTATGTTTCTGGCTTTTGAGACAAAGCATAGCTCTTCACCAAAAGCTCCTATGGTCCGTGGTTAAATATATATGTATATATATGACTGGTGAAAATGTACTGTTACAACAGAATTCCATCTAATAAAAGGAAACAAAAAAAACGCCAAAATATAGAGAGAAAATACCATATTTCAGAGACTGCTGTCTCCTTCTTCAGGTAGATGAATGAGAAAAGTTACAGAAAAGGTGGTATTTATACCAAGAGATGCATTCACCGGCAGTTGCTGCTGCCGGTACAAAAGTCAGATGATGGAATCGGCCTTGATTAAACAGAGACAGGTAATGAACATCTCAAAGGGCGCATGGGATACAATATCACTGATAAAGTTTTCATTCAACCAACGCTTAAGAGGATTAAAGGAAGATTATCAGTGGGAGTGACCAGAATTGGCTTACCTGTGGATGCACCTCTTGGTATAAATACCACCTTTTCTGTAACTTTACTTATTCATCTACCTGAAGAGGGAGATAGCAGTCTCTGAAAATTAGTATTTTCTCTCTATAATTTGGCGTTTTTATGGGCTCCTTTTATTAGATGTATATGTATATGTATATGTATATGTATATGTATATGTATATGTATAGTTATATATATATATATATATATATATATCTATATTATATATATATATATATACAACTGGGGTTCCTTGAGGTGAGAAAAATTGTCTCAGGGGTTCCTCAAAGTGGCAAAGGTTGGGAACCACTGATCTAACCTATCCCCACCGGGTACTTGAGTGTCTTATTTTTCTTTTTTTCTTTTTTCAACGGTCCACCATCTACCCTACAATTTACAACCTGGTCTTTACATTCTAATTGTAGATGGTGTACCTCTTTTGCTTATTATTTATACTATATAAAATGATAATAATTTACAATTGACACTACTACTATCCAGATGTGGTTCCGTTCTCTTGAATCCTCAACCTACTTAACCTAACCTCACCTAGGACATAGTGTCTTACCTAAATTAGTCTGGAACCCCAAACGTACTTAATTTCATCCTCACTAGAAATCAGTGTCCTACCTTGACCTGTCTTGACCTCTTAGCCTATTTAACTACAGCTTACCTAAGGATCCCTAACTAACTTCACTTCAGACGCGATTTACCGATCCATGTCACGCTGGCATGTCCAGTTTTTACCCAGCCATCGAGAATATGTTAAACTTCTGCCATGAAATGTCATTTGCTCTACCTCAAAAACTATTAAACCTTCTTAAAAAATAAATAACAATAGAAAATAGAAACTCCAAGTTTATTACACAGATTCTAACGGCTGTGCTGCGGGTTTTGCATGTTTTCTGCATACTCTTGTTACAAGTTCGTCTTAACCATATCTTGTCATAAAATTACGATTCAACGTTTAATTGGCATTTCATCTATTCAGGTAATTTATAGTAGTTTTATTATATACAGAATCCATACAAAGCAATACAATTTCAGTATAATACAGTGCAGTTGTCTGTGTGTGTATGTAATATATACATACATACATATATATATATATATATATATATATATATATATATATATATATTACGTTTTAGGGCCCAGCAGTCAAAAACGTAAGGGGAAAGAGGAAAAAATGGAGCGCTTCTGACTTACCCTAGATAACTGTTAAGGGGTGTACAAGGTCGCCATTGAAAAACTTCAGCTACTAGCTATGTATTACATTTATTTACAAAAAAACATTGCATGGTCTGAGATTACTGAAAGTCATATGGCCACGTGGAAAGAGCGCCAGGTGCGGTCTGTCTTACTCTTATCATTCACACTATGATGAAATGGCCGAATTCAACAATTAATGCCAGGCTGGTTTCCAAATTGATGATCTAGCGGTAAGAAAAGCGCTTGCAAGGAGACAGGGGACACGGAGCCGGCAGTGGCAATCTGATAATGAATTCCAAATTACACACAACATAAAAACAAAGAATTCTCACACAATATTTGTGTCTGACGCACTATAGAGGGAATTTATCCTTAATCACACACAATGGGAGAACTCTAGTGCTTAAAGAGAATGGCTCAATGAAGATTTTTGTTTTTCTGGAACGATCACATGGGTGGCATGCGGCTGCTAGGTGGAAAGGAACAAAGGGAGGTTCGTTCTGAGAAGTTAGAATTTGAATTGGAAAATGTGGGAGAGTTGGTTTGACTCTAAGGAAAAGAACTGGCAATATGACTGTAACTCAGACGTACCTGGGTGCCTTATGGAGAGTAATTTGGAGAGGATGGCGTCAGCTTTGTCCGAGTTTAGGGCGCGCCAGTTAGCGCCTTTGTTAAGGCCTATGGGCAGGCAGGGTCAGATGTCTGTCCATTCCAAGAGGCTGAGTTGGACTGAGGACGAGGTCAGGTGCGAATCCTGGGCATTGGGGTAGCTTTTCCCCCCCGTTGGCAGGTCATTCTGGAAACAGACATACGGCCAGCAGAAGAATCACAGTAAAAGGGATCTTACAAATAGGCCTACGATGTATCTAACTAGCTACACACTCCCCTTGTGATATGTCCCTAATGCTTAACGAATTTGCATTCCTCCGCTACTACGACTGGTGCCAGAAATGACCATGTCTGGCCTGTTCTGAGTTTCCCTCTTAAAGTCAGCTGATGTTAGGAGTAAGATGGCTGCCATTGCCATTTCTAACTAAATTCATTTTATAAGTACTGGAGAGACGAGGCGATCTATAAACGTAACAATATATATATATATATATATATATATATATATATATTGTTACGTGGGAGGTTTTCTTATATTCACAATCATTAAACAACGAGTACAGTTTAATATGAAATTCACTGTACCCTGGCAATAACTTACACCCAAAAGGATTATAATTGATATGTGCTTATCAATTAAAAATTCCGTTTAGGGGCAAGTTATTCCCAAAGTATAATGAATTCCATATTAAAAGATATATTTGGTTCAATACTCGTATGCATGTCTCTGTGCCTTGTGTTTGCGGTTTGCATACTGGCTGG
>NC_087209.1:21580908-21650908 GCF_015104395.2 Macrobrachium nipponense | reverse complement strand
TCAAACTTAGTATCCTAGCTAGGAATACAGAATATGTTGCATAATTCTGTCACTGGAAATTGTCAATAAGAAATATTGCTAATGAACCGATACACCAATGACTAATATAATTACACAAGCACATACATGGTATGTATCTGTGAGCGCCAGAGTGCAGATACCCTAAATAACGTCAACTTGGTTCAACATCTTTCACTGTACTGTAGATGAGCGCCTGATTAAAAATAGTTTTACGAAATGCACTGAAAATTCAGCAAACCTTTCAGAAAGCCAATATTAAGGAGTAAAAAATTCGGGGATAGAGTTTCAAACGCTTCGCTTCGCAACACGACTTGTACTGACATTATCAGATAAACAGAAACAAATACGGACACGAGCGCATGCATGAAGTTTAGTAATAAAATCCAATTTAATCGTCATCCTCACATTATGCCGTTATTCCAATACCCATATTACAAAGGAGCTCCCAAACCTGTCAAATTTTCTACTTTTTTCCTCCCTTTGCATTCCATCATACGATTATTTATCTTCCTTTAACACGCCATTCGTCACAATTTTTCCTTCTTTCCAAAACGCCCAGTCCTTTGCTCTTCCTTTTACATTTTCCAGCAATTCCATCACTCCCGCAAAAAAAGGTCTTCTCTATTTGTCACTTCCTCTTCATTTCCGCGGGATGTTCTGCTCCTACGGGGATAGGATGGGGGCGGGGACAGGGGTGGGAGATTTGGGTGGTTCCTGTGTGAAATTCTTTTTACCATATCCAGAAGACTATCAGAGGAGAGACCAATTTGTTATCAACATCCTCAGTCCTTCTCTTCTCCTCCTCTTTTCCTCATCTTCGTTGTGATTATGAGCAGCAACCAAGTATACAGTACTTGCTAAAATGCTTTTATTTATGATGGACTTAAACTCATGAATACCACTGTCGACAGATACGGAGCTCAGAAGCTATGGGGGTTAAATAAAGAAATATCATTATTTGAATTTTGTTTGTATGGTATTTTTACGTTGCATAGAACCAGTGGTTATTCAGCAACGTAACCAACGGCTTTACGTGACTTCCGAGCCACGTCGAGAGTGAACCTCCATCACTAGAAATACACATCTCTAACCCCTCAATGGAATGCTCGAGAATCGAACTCGCGGCCACCGAGGCGGCACGCCAACATCATACCAATCACGCCACTGAGGCGCTATATTATTTGAATTTACACTGACAACTGTATCAAACTGAAGCATTAACCTCCCTGCCTATTACACGAGGCCTCTTCGGAAATGAGCCCTTCCATTTCTCCAAAAAGAAATTTCCAGGAATTAACAGAAGGCAGCAAGATCTAATGTCTTCATCTTCAGAGAACCGGATCCCGACATCCATAACCCTGAAGCACACTTCCTTTGACCTCGTTTTGGTTACGTGCGTCCTTCTCTGTAATGTACTTTTGTAATAAAAAGTTTTTTTTTCTTCCACGCTTCACCATCATACTTATGACTAGAAAAATCTATTCAACATTTTTTTCATCAGGTTTTTCTTTTTCCTTTTAAGGGTAGATGATATAATAAATTCTACCATACCATTGTACTTCCTGTCAGCACTCTGCTTTCCCAGGTACATTATTTTCATAATGGTCATGAAAGCACTGTAATTCAATTAGTGAAAGGAAGGCTTTGGACAGCATCTCTTTTCTTTATACATAACCACTCTTAATAACAAGGTATTCCAACCTATCAGGGAAACTGCCAGAGTGACAAATGTTACAAACTACACAGTTGCCACTTTTGAGTGAATACTTTCATAATTTTAGGGCTTAATTCCCCATAACTTACCTAATACCATCTTTCAACCGCTTAATTATCTAATACCGTCCTTCATCCTTCAGTGTGTTACGATCGAAAGTAGATTGTTTTTAAAAGCCTGACTACCCACAAACCAGATTCATACATTTTTTAGATATGTATTACGATTGGTATGTTAGGCAGTTCGTGAGATTGGATTTTTTTTTATCCAATTCTCCTGAAATAAAGCTCAGGTGTAAATGTTAAATGCGAGTTAGCAAAATTAACGTGGAAGCTGTTAACATTCATAATTTCATTTGTATATATGAGGAGAGAAGAAGCCAAAGGTAAGAAATGTGGAGATAAGTAAAAATGGTAAAAAGAAGTCTAGGTGACAAGGTGGATCAGAATTTATTTTAGATAATTTGGTCACCGGAAACGATGGAAGCCGACTAATAGACGAAAAGTGTGTACAGTTTGGACTTGTTTAGAGAAGAAGAGAAGAGAAAGAACTAGAAAGTGTTAAACCTATACTGTTAAAGAGGGAGATTAATCAATATAGAAAAATGACACTGAATACAATTAATTACATATATGTTTACGAATGTTTGCCTAAGGCCATTTATGTCCGATTTAGAGCTTTTGAATTTAAATTAGAAAAAGTGGGAAATACCCACATAACCAGTCTTTCTCACATGGGTGAGAGAGAGAGAGAGAGAGAGAGAGAGAGAGAGAGAGAGAGAGAGAGAGAGAGAGAGAGATACTAAACATTAGCTAAGAGGAGACGACCTTTTCCCTCGTTACTGTAAGACAAAGAGTGTTGATACGCTCCACTGATGAAGGCTTGAGAAAAAAAAAATAAAAAATGAAGCTCTTTTCATGGTATGGCCGATTTAGTTTAGGATAACGAATATTTATCCAACGAGAGAGACAGACAGACAGACAGCCGCGAACTGGAAGAAAATGGATGAAAAGAAAGGAAAACCATTTTTTTAATTCCTCTAAGACCCTTGTAGGAAAACATAAATAGTTGGTACAAAATTGCATCAATTTGTTTTTAGAAATGTTGACATTATACAAATACCCTGTAAACAATCAAAAGTTAAAAGTTAATAAATTAGTTCCAAATATCCATCTATATACATACATGCATTATAAGCATATCGATGGTGTTGCCATGGGATCTCCTTTGGGTGCAGTCTCGCAAATATTTTTACATATAATTTGGAGGAAATGCTCTTTAGCAACTGTTCGTCCTAATTCCGCCACTTACATTATAAACGTTATGTTGATGATATCTTTATACTTTTTCAAAGTAAAGGTGCTGCGGAACAATTTATAGAATTCGCTAACAATCTCCATCCTAGTATCACATTTACCATAGAACATGAAAACAATGATTGCCTTCCTTTCCTAGACGTGTTAATCACCAGATCCAACCAGCGCACTTCTCCACTTCGGTCTTCCAGAAGCTTGGTTAAAATTTTTAGTTATGTTGTTTACCATTTTAAGTTTAACAGTATTGCTAGATTATTGCACAGAGCCTTTTCTCTCTCTTCAGATTGGCTCTCTTTTCATTATGAGGTTGAGTCCCTTAGAAAATATTTTCTGAATAACTGCTACCCCAAAATTTTATTTGAGAAATACCTAAAAAAATTCTCGAATGACAAATTTCAGCTAAAAAATCCCTGCACCTACAGTACCTTAACTGGATTTTTATGTTTCCTTGCCTTTTACGAATGATGACAAATTCTTAACCTATAAGAATGATGAGGTTATATATAAGTAGGTAATATACATGATTAGAATGACAATCATATGGTTCTGATGGCTTTGTTTTGTCTGATGATGACTTTTATTTATGTCATTATTAAATTCACTGAGCGTCTGGCCACTCGTGGTAAGATTATTGCAAGGTGTTGAAGGTTAAACCAATTTCATTCTTGTTCATTAAAATCCCATTAACCGCTTGTTGAAGATCCGCAAATTACGCAAATTACTGGTGAAGGTGAACTGAGGAAGGTGCCAAAAGCCTTTCACAACACACTCATTTACATATGGACCTTTCGGGGAAAGATGAATTATGAATCTTGCATTGCGTCCCCCAACAAAGAATACGAACAGAAATGACAGAAATGATTTTTCAATACAACAAAGCGTAAAGAATTGACGACGCACGTCACACCATCAAAACTTCATAGCAAATTAAGTCTGCCTCTTTAGAAAATGTATTTTCTTTTTCATTTACACATATGTTCAGATGTGAGCGCCTGCCTTTCTTCTATTCTGTCGAGGTTTACAGAAATGACAATCAGCAATGACCCGTGTACCTTCGCTCCCGTCTGTTATCATTATCCTTACCAGGTTGTCATCATCATCATTATCAACATTGTCATAACCTTCATCATCTTTAGTGCCTCCAACGCCGTAAAAACGAAAAGGATTCGCTTCTTCCTTTTTATTACTCATGATCACTTTGAGAAAGTAAATGCAAAGAAAGTTGAGTTAGTTAACCAGGTATCATGGAAGAACGACGAAGAAATAGATAAATAAAAACGAAACGAAGTAATGTATTAAACTATAATTTACTATGAGATTCAGGGCCTCTGTAACACGGTTTTTTCGCAATAACTTTTTATCTATGCATTTCATAAATATAACGCTTATTCAGAATACATATTATATCAACACATAAATTTTGAGTGTATTCTGCACTACGTAGGTTGAATAAATTTGGTACTTATAATGTAAAAGTGACCTTTTTTGAAGACGGGCCAACTTACTCAGAGAAAAGGTTTCGAACGCACTCGTTACGTAACTTATGACAGCATTTCTTCCCTCTTTCTCGATGGATGATTAGCTATATGTAACGAAGGCTAAACCTCTGGCAACAATGACATACAAATTTAAATACAAGCAAAGCAGTACACCTTTATGAACTCAGGAACCTCTCCACTGATAATTGTCATAATGAACAAACCAACAAAATATGTTAATAAATACAAAAACACTTCGATTATCAGTCTAACTCCCAAAATAAGTTTCCAAAGAATTTACAGTCTACTTTATAGGTCACAATCAGATTGACAAGATGTAGGGAATAGTTGGTAATTATAAAAAACATAGTAGACAAGCTTGATTTGATAACTGCTATATCCATTGTAAAGCAATTTTTATTTGGCTATCTACCTATTTACTGAAAAAAAATAGCCGGTACCGTATATTGGCTTTAAACCTTCACCAATAATTATCGTCAGAATGGTGACTTCATGAGGCTCCACCCACTTTCGCCTCGTTATAATTCAGGATAACACTGAAGTACCATGGGCATTGTTGGATTAGAAAATTTAACTTCTGGCAATAAAAACTAAGAAGTGCTAAATGATCCTCAAGGATCCCAGTAGTTGGCCTAAACGTTTAATTCATCTATATTACTGCTATACTGTTGCGGCACTACTGCCACAGTAGTATTACTACGCTAGCACTGATACCCCACCCACATCTATGTATCGTTTTGCCATTCATAAAGTCTTTGGGTTTCAGAGCCAATGGAATTTCTGTCTGGTGGATGGGCGGGGCAACATTTAGTCAAGAGGTGTTTGTTTACCTTGCTTACGTAATGAATGTTTTTCGACTCTTGGCTCGTAATCATTGGCCATGGCTCCGGCTAGATCATTTTTACTCTGTAAAACTTAAAACTATCGGGTTTAGGTTATTGATAATGCTGACAAAATTTGTGTGTGGTTGTAAAATATACATATGTCAACTTTCAGCTACATCCGATGCTTTGACAAGGAGCAAAGTCCAAAAAACCGTGTTACAGAGACCCTGAATCTCATAGTAGTTCCGTAAAAGCTGTGTTCACATATTTAGCAATTTTCAAAAAAAAAAAAAAAGGAAATATGTAAAATCATAACTTATTTCTACCTAATACAGCATAAATGAATGGATTTGGACAATATATGCTAATTAAAGATTTAGGTCTTCAAAATTAGGTATGACATTAAACTGATAATCAAGAGAGGCCCGCCTAGTAGACCACATCAGGGGTGATGGAAGGGTCTCCAAAAATAAATATGGTTGATATTGATGACAATTACTTATGTTCTCTTAAAATTGCTGATGATAATGACGGCAAAGTCTAAAGAATGTTTGATCAAATTTATATGATAAAAAGTAAAACCAACTTCGTTTCCTAAATCATCTATGAATTTTGAAAAACGATGAGTCTTATTAACCATGAATGAACACCCTGCAAAATTTCAAAATGTTGGACCAAAATTCTCTGTAAACAGAGCTTGGAAGGAAACAGACACAACGCAATATTTTTACAATAAAAAAAGTATCCACAAGCAAGGTCATATACATATATATTAAATAAATAAAGACCCCACTGTACATAAATTATTCAACAAGAGTGCTTGATTGTCGGTATAGGTTCTCGACACAGGTGATGATGACACAAATTAATTCCTAAATGTCCTCTTCACTCCCCGTATTTGAGTGGCTTACTGAAGCATCCACTGACCTGGTAAGAGCCCACTGACCTAGTATAGCCTTTATTGACCTCATGTAAATAATGACAGGAGCCAAAACCTCGGTAAATCCCGGTGTTAAAAACACAGTTACTTATATTTATATATAAAAGGTTATACTGACTCCCCCAACCCCACAGAGAAAATAAGACAAGAAAAATAACAAGTAAAATCTATAAAGAATGGAATATTAATTAACAATTATTAACTCCACGATTCGACAACAGGCTGGCAATAAATCTAATGATTTCAGCAAGAAAGACGCTTGCTGATAACGAAGAATTGGAAAACCTTCAGCAAGATAGCTTTATATTTGTTTCTTCCTTGTTTGCCTTTTTTTTCTTTTTCGTGATAAAACAGTAATTCCTTAAAATTAATTTAATTTATATAATTAAAGTGTACGTATTTCCACTAACAAAGCAATGCGCTCAAACATTTGCTTCCGATATGAAGTTACCTGCAGAATTGCTACACTGGATTCTTAATCGGAAACAACTGGAGTCAACAAATTTGATGAAAGCATTCATTCAGATAGCCCTTGTCAGAAACACCTTATCGTCTGCCTACTATGTTTTTCTTAAGTCACCCTGCTCACAACCCACCAGATGTTACAATTCAAATGTATCAGCCAATCAAAATCAAGATATATCCTTCAGTGATATCTAATGTGAATATTTACCGGCAGCTCAACTAAAACAAACAATAATATTTTCAACTGAAACTGAAAAGTATAAGAACAACGTTATGTCTTGATAAAAAAAAAAGTACATTCTTAAGCTATTCGTTGTCTAGTAATCGAGATGATGCAGAAATTTTATATATTTTATATATATATATATATATATATATATATATATATAATCTTTTATATGAACATATAAAATCTTAATTCCCATTTTAGGGAAAAATGGGAATTAAGATTTTGCTTTTGTAAATTAAGTGTTTTTAGAGACACGCTTGCAACAACACTATTGATTTCCAACGTGAAGAGATCATAAAAAGAAAAATGAGCATAACCCCGACATGTTTAAGTATTACGTAATGAGAAATTTCTTCACGAAATGCAATTAGAGCTGGTGTTAATCCTATATTTCAGTGTAAACGCGCATGGAATCCTGTTCTTTTTCATCGTAAATTGTTTCTAAATAAAACATTTTGCTGCCGAAAAAAGCCTCAGATGTGCTGACAGCACGAGGCTTCCTTCAGACTCGGAAAAAAACAAAAAACTGACGAGGCTTACTTCAGGCCAAGAAAAAACTGAGCATCAACAAGTGACAACTCTTTCTCTTTCCTTTTACAATCATCCCATGTAAATATCTCCGATACTGACCATGGAGTTCAGATCCACTTATCTGTTTTATGCTTTCCTAATACCTATCTTGTGGTCATGCAATGTAATGGCGAATGCTTGTCATATGATACCCTGCCATTCTTCTTTGTGCAAGGTCTTAATTCGTTTCCCGTTTCCTACACGCATGGTAAAAATTTAGGCTATCAAGTCAGTAAAAACTTGTGTCACACTCATAAATGTCTCTACATGATATATATCCAAAATGGGATACACGTGCATAATTAATTACTCTCTTCTCACTCTCATTCCGGTTGTCTGTCATCTGTCTGGATAAAACCTTCGCAAGCCCCACCCCTGATTAACTTTTTGCAGACCCGATGAAGATTTGACGATTGACCAACACGCAAAAAATTTCTTCTGGTACAAAATATAAAGGGTTTTCGAAGAATTCTATGCTTCAATAAAAAGGTCCATGGAAAAGTAGCTCATTTCGGCCTGCTGTCAGATATCAATACGATGAACAATATCCGGTTTCAAATCACCCTTACCTTACAGACCTTACATCTTGTCCGGGTTGCCCCAGGTCCCTCAGTGATATGGAAAATGGGAATTGGTGGGCCTACAGCCGGTTATAAGTATTTT
This sequence comes from Macrobrachium nipponense, assembly GCF_015104395.2. Lineage (NCBI taxonomy): Eukaryota > Metazoa > Arthropoda > Malacostraca > Decapoda > Palaemonidae > Macrobrachium > Macrobrachium nipponense. The sequence continues at coordinate 21,642,667 of NC_087209.1, read as the reverse complement.
ACTAAAGGACCAACGATGAAGGTCAAACTTTAAAACCTAGTCTTCATTCCAGGAGTGGACCTTAGCAGAAGTGCATTAGTACATTAGTTATTACTATTCCTACTGCTTAATCGGTCTTTACCTTATTTCACACGGCCCCTTAGCCATCTAATTTTACCCACGCCTCCCTCTTCATTTCTGTCTGCCCGTTGTCTCCTTGTTATGATAGCCTCTTATACTTATCCTCTCTCTCTCTCTCTCTCTCTCTCTCTCTCTCCTCTCTCTCTCTGGAGAGGAGTCACTAAGGGGTAAATGTCGAACGCAACCACTCAACAGTCGCCACTTCGTCAATGGTCTCCATTAGCTTCTGATCACAAGGAAATATAGACTATGTCGTCTTTGGAAGAAACGAAAGCCAAGACCGGGAAAAGTAGAAACATCAGTAATATGTCGACGTTACCGATGAAATACGGGAGCTTTCACGCGCTACAGGAGTGATTTTTTTTCAGCGAAATAATGTTCGTAGCATTTACGCCATTTCTAAGCGATGGAGACATTGTATTGCGGTGACACCTAACAATAAAAGGAAATAAAACGTAAGTGACAATTTTCGGACATTGTCGGAGCACTTCTTAGAAGTTGGGTACCCTTCGAAAAAAAAAATAATAATAATAATAAATTCAGCTGCTTTTGGCTCTATTGGTCTTCAGCCCATTAATAGAAAATGTTATGTTAAAGGAAGATAAATCCCCGTTGGACGAGTGGTCTTTGCGCTCGACTACCAATCTGATGGTCCGTAGTTCGATTCTCGGCTCGGCCAACGGGGAATCAGAGGAATTTATTTCTGGTGATAGAAATTAATTTCTCGACATAATGTGGTTCGGATTCCACAATAAACTGTAGGTCCCGTTGCTAGGTAACCAATTGGTTCCTATCCACGTAAAAATATCTAATCCTTCGGGCTAATCCTAGGAGAGCTCTTAATCAGCTCAATGGTCTGGTAATTCTAAGATATACTTAACTTAAAGGAAGATAACATTCATCCACCATTGGGTTGTCTCTTTACCAGGATATTAGCGTGATTGTATATTAACACATACAAAAACAGTTACGTGTATATATACATAAATATACATATATCAAATATATGCATATATATATATATATATATATATATATATATATAGTGTGTGTGTGTGTGTGTGTGTGTGTGTGTGTGTGTATGATTATATCATAATACTAGCCAGCTCCGACGGCCGGGAACAGTAGGCCGGTGTCACATATAATTTGCACTCCCTTATAAAAGTAACTTCCCATTCCCGTCCATATTATACGGGCAATAAAAACTCCTTGTGTATAATAAGCACTCTCCTAGTTTCTATGTGAACTGTAAGTATGCCGAGAAGTCTAAAAGCCAAGCCAAGCCATGCAAAGAACTCTAAAAGCCAAGCCAAGCCAAGCCATGCCAAGAACTCTAAAAGTCAAGCCGAGCCATGCCAAGAAATCTAAAAGCCAAGCAAAGCCAACCCATGCCAACAACTCTAAAAGCCAAGCCAAGCCAAGCCAAGCCATGCCAAGAACTCTAAAAGCCAAGACAAGTCAAGCCATGCCAAGACCTCTAAAAGTCAAGCAAGCCAAGCCAAGAAATCTAAAAGCCAAGCAAAGCAAAGCCATACCAACAACTCTAAAAGCAAAGCCAAGCCAAGCCATGCCAAGAACTCTAAAAGCCAAGCCAAGCAAAGCCAAGCCATGCCAAGAACTTGAAAAGCCAAGCCAAGCCAAGCCATGCCAAGAACTCTAAAAGTCAAGTCAAGCCAAGCCATGCCAAGAAATCTAAAAGCCAAGCCATGCCAAGAAATCTAAAAGCCAAGCCAAACCAAGCCATGCCAAGAAGTCTAAAAGCCAAGCCAAGACATGCCAAGAACTCTAAAAGCCAAGCCAAGCCAAGCCATGCTATGCCAAGAACTTTGAAAGCCAAACCATGCCAAGAACTAGAAGCCAAGCCAAGCCAAGCCATTCCAAGAACTCTACAAGCCAAACCAAGCCAAGCCAAGCCAAGCCAAGCCAAGAACTCTGAAAGCCATGCGAAACCAAGCCATGCCAATAACTCTAAAAGCCAAACAAAGCCAAGCCATGCCAAGAACTCTAAACGCCAAGCAAAGCCAAGCCATGCCAAGAACTCTGAAAGCCAAGCCAAGCCAAGCCAAGACAAGCCAAGCTATGCCAAGAACTCTCAAAGCCAAGCCAAGCAAAGCAAAGCAATGCCAAGAACTCTAAAAGCCAAGTCAAGCCAAGCAAAGCCAAGCCATGCCAAGAACTCTAAAAGCCAAGCCAAGCCAAGCAAAGCCATGCCAAGAACTCTAAAAGCCAAAATAAGCTAAGCAAAGCCATGCCAAGAACTCTCAAATCCAAGCCAAGCCAAGTCATGCCAAAAACTCTAAAAGCCAAGCAAAGTCAAGCCAAGCTATGCCAAGAACTCTCAAAGCCAAGCCAAGCAAAGCAAAGCCATGCCAAGAACTCTAAAAGCCAAGTCAAGCCAAGCAAAGCCAAGCCATGCCAAGAACTCTAAAAGCCAAGCCAAGCAAAGCCATGCCAAGAACTCTAAAAGCCAAACCAAGCCAAGCCAAGCCATGTCAAGAACTCTAAAAGCCAAGCCAAGCCAAGCCATGCCAAGAACTCTAAAATCCAAGCCAAGCCTAGCCAAGCCAAGCCATGCCAAGAACTCTAAAAGTCAAGCCAAGCCAAGCCATGCCAAGAAATCTAAAAGCCAAGCCAAGCCATGCCAAGAAATCTGAAAGCCAAGCCAAGCCATGCCAAGAACTCTAAAATCCAAGCCAAGCCAAGCCATGCCAAGAACTCTAAAAGCCAAGCCAAGCCAAGCCAAGCCATGCTATGCCAAGAACTTTGAAAGCCACACCAAGCCAAACCATGCCAAGAACTAAAAGCCAAGCCAAGCCAAGCCATGCCAATAACTCTAAAAGCCAAACCAAGCCAAGCCATGCCAAGAACTCTAAAAGCCAAGCAAAGCCAAGCCTTGCCAAGAACTCTGAAAGCCAAGCCAAGCCAAGCTATGCCAAGAACTCTCAAAGCCAAGCCAAGCAAAGCAAAGCCATTCCAAGAACTCTAAAAGCCAAACCAAGCTTAGTAATGCCCTGCCAAGAACTCTAAAAACCATGTCAAGCCAAGCAAAGCCAAGCCATGCCAAGAACTCTAAAAGCCAAGCCAAGCCAAGCCAAGCAAAGCCATTCCAAGAACTCTGAAAGCCAAACCAAGCTAAGTATATCCATGCCAAGAACTCTAAAAGCCAGGCCAAGCCAAGCAAAGCCATGCCAAGAACTCTAAAATCCAAGCCAAGCCATGCCATGCCAAGCCAAGGAAATCCATGCCAAGAACTCTAAAATCCAAGCCAAGCCAAGCCAAGTCATGCCAAGAACTCTAAAAGCCAAGCCAAGTCAAGCCAAGCTATGCCAAGAACTATGAAAGCCAAGCCAAGCCAAGCTATGCCAAGAACTCTGAAGGCCAAGCCAAGCAAAGCAAAGCCATGCCAAGAACTCTAAAAGCCAAGTCAGGCCATGCCAAGAACTCTAAAAGCCAACTAAGCCAAGCCATGCCAAGAACTCTGAAAGCCAAGCCAAGCCAAGCCATGCCAAGAACTGAAAGCCAAGCCAAGCCAACCCATGCCAAGAACTCTGAAGGCCAAGCAAAGCAAAGAAATGCCAAGAACTGTACAAGCCAAGCCAATCCAAGCAAAGCCTTGCAAAGAACTCTAAAAGCCAAACCAAGCCAAGCAAAGCCATGCCAAGAACTCCTATCCAAGCCAAACTTCTAAAAAAGCCAAAACCAAAGCCAAGCAAAGCCATGCCAAGAACTCTAAAATCCAAGCCAAGCCAAGCCAAGCCGAGCCATGTCAAGAACTCTAAAATCCAAGCCATGCCAAGAACTCTAAAATCCAAGCCATGCCAAGAACTCTAAAATCTAAGCCAAGCCAAGCCATGCCAAGAACTATAAAAGCCAAAACAAGCCAAGCTATGCCAAGAACTCTCAAAGCCAAGCCAAGCAAAGCAAAGCCATGCCAAGAACTAAAAGCCATGCTATGCCAAGAACTTTGAAAGCCAAACCATGCCAAGAACCAAAAGCCGAGCCAAGCAAAGCCATCCCAAGAACTCTACAAGCCAAACCAAGCCAAGTTATGCCAAGAACTCTGAAAGCCATGCGAAACCAAGCCATGCCAATAACTCTAAAAGCCAAACAAGCCAAGCCATGCCAAGAACTCTAAAAGCCAAGACAAGCCAAGCTATGCCAAGAACTCTCAAAGCCAAGCCAAGCAAACCAAAGCCATGCCAAGAACTCTAAAAGCCAAGTCAAGCCAAGCCAAGCAAAGCCATGCCAAGAACTCTAAAAGCCAAAACAAGCTAAGCAAAGCCATGCCAAAAACTCTAAAATCCAAGCCAAGCCATGCCATGCCAAGCCAAGCCAAGGAAAGCCATGCCAAGAACTCTAAAATCCAAGCCAAGCCAAGCCAAGTCATGCCAAGAACTCTAAAAGCCAAGCCAAGTCAAGCCAAGCTATGCCAAGAACTCTGAAAGCCAAGCAAAGCCAAGCCATGCCAACAACTCTAAAAGTCAAACCAAGCCAAACCATGCCAAGAACTCTACAAGCCAAGCCAAGTTATGCCAAGAACTCTGAAAGCCAAGCGAAACCAAGCCATGCCAAGAACTCCAAAAGCCAAAGCCAAGCCATGCCAAGAACTCTAATAGCCAAGCCAAGCCAAGCCAGGCCAAGAACTCCAAAAGCCAAGCCAAGCCAAGCTATGCCAAGAACTCTGAAAGCCAAGCCAAACCATGCCAAGAACTCTGAAAGCTGAACCAAGCCAAGCCATGCCAAGAACTCTAAAAGCCAAGCCAAGCCAAGCCAACCTAAGCCAAGCCATGCCAAGAACTCTAAAAGCCTAGCCAAGCCAAGCCATGCCAAGAACTCTAAAAGCCTAGCCAAGCCAAGCCATGCCAAGAACTCTAAAAGCCAATCCAAGCCAAGCCAAGCCAAGCCATGGCAAGAACTCTAAAAGCCAAGCCAATAACTCTAAAAGCCAAGCCAAGCCATGCCAAGAGCTCTGAAAGCCAATCCAAGCCATGCCAAGAACTTTAAATGCCAATCCAAGCCAAGCCCAACCATGCTATGCCAAGCACTCTAGAAGATAAGCCAAGCCAAGCCACGTCATGCAATTATGTCTAAACCTTATGTATGAAAGCAACTATAGAATGCAGCGTGCATAATACTGTATGGCATTAACAGGTGGGAGGGGAGTGGGAATTACATGTATAATAATGACTGAGGGAGTGCGAATAATTCTAGGGGAGTCTATATTTTACGTATAGTAATGACTGGGGAGTGCAACTCATACGTATAGTAATGACTGGGGTAGTGCATATTCCGGGCAAGTGCATATCAAACGCGGCACCGTTATAAAGTGAACGATATCATCATCGTTATTTTTCATCGTAGAAGAAGAGTAAGAGCATATTTGGAATCCTAGTGAGAGATTCTATCAGAATAATGCCTTCTTTATCCTCTATGAATGATAATAAAAAGATAGTATGGCCGGATATCCGGCTGGATTATTCTGATCAAAACGGTATGCGATTCAAACAATCCCTTATATCATCGTTATTTTCCATTGCAGAAGAAACGTAAGAGCATATTTGGAATCACGTGAAAAGTTATATCAGAAGAATGCTTTCCTTTTTCTCTGTGAATAATATTAAAGAAGTTAGCAATGCCGGATATTCCCGGATCAAACCGACACCCGGTTAACACCATCCCCTATAAAATCTCCATACATGGTTCGATTTAGGTTCAATTCAGTCCATTAGTTTCGTCGTCTACAGCGAATATACGCACATACATAGTCCGACTGTCAGCTTTATATATATAAGATATATAATATATATTTATATATTTGTACAGACCTAGTATATGCATACTACATATAAATACATTTATGACTTTGTAAACGACTTTTTCCAGGCGGGATATAGATTTTAATCTTAATCAGTAATTGCATCTTTTAATTGCGGACCAAAACCTGATAGAGCTAAAATGAATTCTAATCAAATCCTTTTAATTGCCAATTATACTAATATATACATACATACATACATACATATATATATATATATATATATATATATATATATATAGATTAATTTTATATATAATTTATTATATATATATATATATATATATATATATATATATATATATATATTCAAGTTCACACTCAATTGAACTTGAAAATGTAAAATAAACTACTTTTTCAGAAGTCTCGGTTTTAACTCACGTTCTTACGTGGATTTTATGATATATGTATATATATATATATATGTGTGTGTGTGTGTGTGGTATGTATATCATGTATACATACATACATACACACACATATATATATTCTGTATATACTATATATGTATGTATATATACATTTTATTAGTAGGTACCTTAAAAATAAAACAGGTGATGTTAACCATAATTACATTGAGTACTAATCAACAAACCCTTTTGAGTCCTGACTCCCATTCCTAATTTCATGTATAACATTTCCTTCATTTCACGAAGCATTTCAACTTCAACTCTTACGAATTATTTCAATTCTTTCTATCCACTATGGCATTTTCAGACAGCGCTCTTCCACGCAATGATCGTCTGATCACATTTCTCCCTCAACCTCTCTCACAATAATCATGCCTGTTCTCTCCGACTTTTTCCGTGAATAATATATTCGGTTTCAGTTTTAATGTCTTATATTCTATTCTAAAGGGATAGAGCCACGTATTGTACTTAATGGAGAGAAAAGTAGTTAAGATGCTAAATAAGGTTCTGAATCCAATTTCAACTCAAATTGAATTCTTTTACACCAGCTAGAGGCATGCATATATATATATATATATATATATATATATATATATATATATATATATATATATATTATATATATGTGTGTGTGTGTGTGTGTGTGTGTGTGTGAGTATATACATACTTAGTGACCTAGTATACACACACACATGCGCACACATATATACATGTAAATATATAATATAATATATATAAATATGTGTTTGTTTATATATACTTAATATCCACGCACATACATATCGGACAGTTAATTCAACTAAAAATGTTAAAATATAACGCCTGACGTTAGGACGAGTCCCAAAATGGGTGTAGAAATTCAGAAGAACTATGTATTAGTATGTATCGTAAGGAAGGACCTGAAAGCTATTGAAGTGTGAAACTGAGGTTCTAAATGGCCTACTGTCTTAGCGTAGCAAAATGGTGTATCACTGTTACTGAGATGGTTTTGGGCATGTGCAAAAGACCCATCCACGCCATTTCTCGCTCCCCAGATTAAAGGCGCTTATAGATACATAGGCGCTTCCTTTCCAATGCCTCTACCATACCATCGATTCATCACCTTCTAAATCTTTAGTATCAATACTCCTAATACTTTCTAAACATTCATCTTTCGCCAACATAAACATACAAGCACACATTTTTGATAGTATATATATATATATCTATATATATGATAATATATATATATATATTATATACACGTGCATACACTTCCGTTTGCCGCTTCTTGGTCAACGATGGCAATATCAGATCTAGATTAACGATCAAGTTATCAATTTACGTAAAGGCGCCACAAGGGCATTAGCACTTTTATGAAAATTGCTGTATATATATATATATATATATATATATATATATATATATATATGTGTGTGTGTGTTTGTGTGTGTGTGTGTGTGTATATATATATATAAATATATATATATATATATATATACATATATATATATATATATATATATATATATATAATACATTTACACGGACACAAACCGCCACAAAGATAGAATAGCCTCCCATGAAAGGAAAAAGACACACACACACACACACAAAAAGGTCCCGCAATACATAAAGTGTTTAAGGGTCATACCATAAACATCGGAACAGCCCTCCTGAACGATGCTTTTGTTGCGTCTATAGAAGACTTAGCTTTTATTATTGTGCCATCGGAAGCTAATGGATGCCGGTGACGGAGTGGCCATAGCTGAGTGGCCGCTTTCCGTGTTTCCCCGTTTGTCACTCGTCCCGCCAGTAGACCAGGAGGAAGGAACCGGAGAATTTTTGGGGAAGGAGGAAGAGAGGTAGACGAGGAGAGAGAGCGAGAGAGAGAGAATGTGGGTGGGGGTTTAAGGTGGGCCAGGGGGTTGAGGTGAGTGCCAAGTAAAGTGCAAGTAAAAAGTAGAGACAAGATGGGAAATGAGAAAGTTGAAGCAAAAGTATGAGAAGAACCAGAGAGAGAGAGAGAGAGAGAGAGAGAGAAGCTGAGGAATAAGAAAGTGGAAGCAAAAGTTTGAGAAGAACGAGAGAGAGAGAGAGAGAGAGAGAGAGAGAGAGAGAGAGAAGCTGAGGAACAACAAAGTGGGAGGAAAAGTTTTAGAATATGAGAGAGAGAGAGAGAGAGAGAGAGAGAGAGAGAGAGAGAGAGAGAGAGAGAGAGAGAGAGGATTGAGGTGAGAACCATGTGAGCAAAGTGCACATAGAACCTAGAGAGAGATAATGAGAAATAAGAAAGTGGGAGCAAAACAGTGTGAGAAGAATAAGGGAAATAACATTCGCTTTTGGAGGCAGATAGGATCCGGTAAAAACAAGTGGATTTCGAATAATGTAGTACAACGAGAGAGAGAGAGAGAGAGAGAGAGAGAGAGAGAGAGAGAGAGAGAGAAGGTGCACTTGAAAAACACTCTTCTTATTAGATAGGTAAGGTCCAAGAAGGAATGGAATAGCATGGTATGTCGAAAGTAGTGTCGCGGAAGCAAAGAAAGATATCAATAAGAAAAAGAGCAGGAAGAGACAGAAAGAAAATTCTAAGCAATATAGATGGCTAGGCAAAAGATCGGTAAACATGCATGCAGACACACACACATAAAAATAAGGAAGAAATATTATATAATCCCAGATATTCTCTGATGATTCCAGAGCCTATAACAAAGTATTTTAGGAACAACTCTCCTGGTCATTTTCAGAGGACTGATAAATCTCATGAGAAAATCTAGTTCATTATTCTGAAAGCAAACAAGAACATTCGAAGATAAAATATGAAACTTTTTCCTTCACTCAATTATATTTCGTCCAGTTACATTGGAACACCTGTTTCACATTTGTGATTTCTAGGTCATCGCAGGTGTCACAGTAAGCTGTCTTACACCTTAGTATTCGTTTTGACTCTCACATATAATCTGAATACACAAATATCCAATATAGCGCACGGGCATATATTTATTAGGGCTTGTGCCTTGTATGATAAGGCGCCCTATGAGGTAATGTTAGACTAGCGATAATCTATACGCTAAGTCGGTTGGTATTGCACTTCCATCTTCAATGGAGTGTCTGGGGTTTTGTAGATCACTTACGAAGTCGGTATTATCTTTACGACGATGTGTTAAACTCATGGTTCGGTGAGGTTCTTGTAGAAAACACAAGGTATAAAAATAGTATATTCTTCTGAAGTTTTACATGATGAAGATCAGGTATGATCGTACAAGTCTTCTATGACGATAGCTTGATCGCTTCTGCCAATGATGATGGCTAATCCTATTCCTCTACATGATAAAGCTTAGGTAAAGAGGTACAGGTCTTCTAAAGACGATAGCTAACTCTGTTCTGCTTGTCTACCATCTCTGTTACAAGTTATGAAGGAACAGACAGTAGTTCGAACATATGAACATACTATCAGATGACATAGTTTCATACGAACACACAATCGAATGAGACACGCTACAGATCACGTAGGCCGTTTGAATAATAGGTCGGGGTAGTTGTCTCAAGCAGGGAGCTTGGACTAATGTTTATAAACAATTGAATGACTACAGGTGACGGCATGTTATCTTAGCTTACATACTTATTGTATACGTCATCTTTAGCGTCTCTAGTCTGATCACATTCCTGCAAGCAATCTGGTTGACCTCTTTAGTTTTAGACTTTTATATATATGGACTAACATTCCATATTTTATTATGTAAATACTTACATCAGCTCGGTCAGCTACCAAAACCAACCACTGAATATTACTCAAACTTGACTTGCATTTGACTTATAGAGTGTGATACAGACACTATGTGAATATATATATATATTAGTAAATAAAAATTCATGGTGTACATGAATTGATTCAAGTAATAAAATATAAAACAATGATATTGGTAAATAATAGTGATCACATGATATATATAATGATACAGTTTTTCACTTCATCTCATTAAGATACATATGCTACAGAAAATACTAATGTACTCTGATAATTGCATAGAATGAAGATTAACATGATAAAAATCATATTTTAACTGATAAAAAAAGTTCATATATGAATTGATAAAATTATTAATGTTTATGCTGATTGATTCGTTGATTTTTATGCTAAATGTTATATATCTGATTCATTAATCAATATACTAACTCATAAATAACTGCAGATATTGGTATGATAAAAGGTAACAGATTGATTATCGGTCTACCTGATTTGTTTATACATATGTATATGGATTCATAAAATTATGATTAATATATGTCACTTTAAATAGATTCCTATTGCGACACGCAAAAAAAAATATATTTTAGATTCTGTTATTTATGATATTTATATAAGAGATTCCTATTGCGTACACGCAAAGATATATTTCGACTCTGTTATTTATGATCAATTATATATAGGATACATTGGATACTTTATATATATAGGATACATGACACTTCATATATAGGATACATGACCGAGGTTATACTACTTCACTTTTAACTAGCTTTCGAACAACTTTTCGTCCATTACACAGTTCCAGACAACCACCTATAGCCAATTGAAACGGCCTTTTTCAATGGTTAAAACAAGGGGAAAATTTGCCTGGGGCGGGTCCAACGTTCTATTTTTGCGCTCCATAACTTATTCTCTGCATCCTAAGCTACACGATTACGTTCGCGATGAATAAAAAAACATCCCCAGCACGAGTCCTTCGCCAGCAAAGTAGAGTTGAATATCCTTCGGGTCGTAATTGTCGGAAGTATGTCCCTTTTTGTAGTCGATTCCGACAGCCGCCGGAGCGTTCCGCATTAAAACGAGATTAACGACGAGATACGGTGTCGGTCGAAGAAGTCCATGAAATTCCTTTCACATTGTAGGCGGTTGTTACTTGACTGTAGTCGTCCGCTGCGACGAACGATTTTTTGAAGTTGCGATGTGAAGAAACTCTCGTACTGCAGGATACTGTAACCAGGTTCCATTAATCAGCCTGCAAGTGAAATTATACTTGTCACAAGGGCAAAGTAAATTCAGACGACATCCAAATACAGGGGAGGGAAGAGAGCCTTTTAGACCAGACTTAACCCACATGAATTCGCTGATATTTTGGAATTCAAAAGAGTCCGCTGTACAAACTTTTTTATCCATGGCATTAACAATGAGTGAACCTATCCAGGTCTATGATGACTGTAAAAATATCCATAATTATAAAAAATAAATAGATATCAATACGAATCTCAAAGAAAATTCGATATTACTGGTAGTAAGTTACTAGACAAAGAAGTGGAAAACGGAGCTAATTGTAAGATTGCCAGGCAACATAAGAGTCAAAGAGAAGATCAATCATGATTCTATGTGCCCTAACAAAAGTTTCATATTCAATTTTCTCGTGCGCATCCTCTGAGGTTAACTTTTAAAACATTATTAATAGGTAGGAGATGCAACGAAAAACCCACTATGTAACTAATTTCTAAATAAACTCTGGGTTTTTCAAGAAAATGTGACATTTTCCCATGAATGTTTTACTTGAATTGTAATAGGCTAATGTTGCAAGTAAATAATCCATATCCATATCGTGATACTTCTAAATGTCTATGAGGTTCAGAAAAAATTAATTCATTTTGTTGTTATAGAAATTCTATTTGCTTATTTTGTTCATTAATTTTAAAATGATTGCAAGTCCTTAACTAATTGCATTACACACACGGATAAGAATATGTTGTGTGGCCTGTCATGTGACCTATGAACCACCTGTGAAGTTCATGAGCTAAGCATTCCTTTCTCCAGTCAATCTGCTTTTGCAAGCAGAGACGACACACAGATGAAGCCTGTGTAAGCAGATTATTGAGGTTAAAAGGAACAAATGCTGATACGGCAATGATGACGTCGTCACTTGGCAGGAGATTGCTCTCAGCCAGCTAAGAGTTACGTTACTTGCTGTAAGAGATACGACTTTAGTATTTTCAAATGATATTTTAGTGTTTTAATTCTCCACCCGCATGAGAAGAATGTCTGAAAAAAAAAACAACAGTACCAAAATTGAACAATATTAGTTTCATGTTGGCATTATGTTAAATAAATATTCCTTATTCAAACTATATGAAAAAAGGTTTCCATACAAATTCTATATATAATTATTAGCCCTGTATAAGATTCATATAGGATTATTCCATAGATAACATTTTCACTTCTAGACTTCCTGACTTTAAAATCTTTTTTATTTTATTTTATTTATTTTATTTATTATTAGTTTATTTATTTATTTATTTATTAATTTTTTTTTTCATTGACTACGAATATAATCACCGGGACAGACAATATGTCAGTAGGTTTTTTGGATATGTGTTTGAACTTTTAGCTTATTTGTCATTACTAAAGCGTTAAGTTAGAGTTCAAATCTTTACGCATATATATTTAGATATTTAATTAACCTATGGTTACGTTTTGCTTATTGATTTTATCGTGATTCCTTTTTATATAATTTGTAACCCTTCCGACTTCTTACGGAGTGTATTATATTGACTCCACTTGTATCCATATTTATCTTATTTTTTTATATTTATTTATTATATATATATATATTTGATAAATTAATGGTTGGCTTGAATATGTGGAAAAGTGTTCTAGCGGCGTACCGTATAAGGCTACTTGCGGCATCAATTCTATAGATACAAGATATAAATGATAAACGTATTTAAAACCGCGAGAACCGCTATAATCCAGTTCGGATCCAACATCACGAGTTGTACTCGTAAGACATTGACACTTCCTATTTAATTATCCGTTATTCTACCAAAACGAATTGGACTCTGGGTGATAAAATATATTATTGGTTTTCTTAATGGAAAGGAATTCACACAACGTGTTAAGGAGATTATTATTGATTTACACCACCCGAGTCACAGATTATTATGTGAATTCCATATTTACTGATTTAGCACTCATAAATATTCCTAACGCACTCAATTGCGGTGTTTGTTTTTAGTGCTATTAATTCTATATAACGTGTCAAGGAACTATTAACACTAAGAAGTGTTTATTCCCTCTGTCAGACTCGTAATTCTGTTAATAATTCTACGTATATTTTTTCAAGGATTGATTTGGCACAGGATAGGCTCCTAAACTGACAGGTGTCTTAGTGTGGTCCCTGTCTTCATGACACGTGTTACAATCAGTTATGTGCTTTTTTTTATATCTGTAAGCATTGTAGGCCAGTAAAATAGTGATTTTGGCTTTCTGTGACATAGTAGGGAACCCTGGATGACGGAATGTAACCAGTTTATGACGATTGGTATGAAAGAGATTATTACTAATACCTGGTCGTTAGTCATCTGCTGTGTTCTTCGGGTTTACCTCGTCACAGACCTACATATAATATTACATTTGATTACATTATTCTGATACACATACTTTAAATATACTTTTGCTTTAGGGTTTCTGCTCGAAGTGTGTATTGTTTTTGCTTAGCCGCTGACCCTGTTTCCGTTTCGAAGTGTTTATTGTTTGGGTTATGTCTGTTGACGCTTGCTTTGTTCAGTTCGTAACAGTTCTGCGCTCCGACCCAGATATTCAATGCTCGCGATCTCTTGGGTTAAGGAATTTCTTGTTTAGATACGGTTTTAACAATAGGTACGGATGTTTCTATATCTTTTAGTCCAATTAATGGTTCTTTGCTGTATGGTGCGGGATTGCGGGATAATGCGTCAGCTATGATATTTGCTTTCCCAGGTAGATATCTTATCTTGGCTCCAAAGACCTGAATGATCATTTGTCACCGAGTTCCTTTTGGACTGTGATTAAAGCCTTTGAAAAAACTCGGTAAAGGATCATGTTCAGTAAGGACTTTATCAGGATAGCCATAGATTATGAACTTAAAATATACTAGTGAGTTAAAGATACCTAGCCCTTCCTTGCCTATTACTGTATATTTACTTTCAGAGGGCTTTAGTTTACGTGAATAAAAAGCTATAGGGAAGAACTGTTTATCATATTACTGAAGTAGTATCCTCTTACCCCTTGGTCTGAGGCGTCTGTTGCAATAAAAAAAAAAATTCCTTATTTAAATCAGGGATTTTTTAAGTTAGGTAAGCTGCATTTTCCGCTTTTAAGATATCGAACGCCTGTTGATGCTTTTCAGACCATAATAAATCTACGTTCTTCTTCGTAAGATCTGTTAAAGGAGCTGTCATGATTGAAGAGTTACATATTTACATACGATTGTAATACCCACTAAAGCGCGAAAGTGCTGTATCCCCCTTTTACGTTAATAAGTACCGGAAAGTTATGAATAGCCGACACCTTACCATGGACTACTTTTAAGACCTTGACCAGACACATAAAACCTAGATAAACATGTTCGGTTTTAAAAAACTCTCATTTAGATATGTTACTCTGAGATTATTTGTCTTTGTCTCTGTAGCACTAGCTCTACTTTATGTGAATGTACTTCTAAGGTATTAGAAAAGATTACAAGATCATCCATATAGGCATGTAGGTTATCCCCTAAAAGTCTCCAAACACTATATTGTAATTGGGGCGCAACGTAAGCCGGAGGCATACGTAAAAATTGATAATGTCCCCTGAGTGTGCTGAAAACGGAGTATGAGGTACAATCACTTAGGTAATGGTATCTGGTAAAAGCTTTTAAAGTAAGTCCAAGTTGGTGAAAAAAATTTATTCTAACCTAACAGAGATAAGATGTCGTCGCTACATGGCACTGGAAACTATCGGGAGTCGTTTCCTTGTTTAAGCGACAGAAATCTACGCTGATACGCGAAATCCGATCTTTTATGGCATGACATTTGAGGGAAAATTATATGGGCTTATTTGATTTCCTAATGACTCCTATTACTAACATTTTTCAACTTCGTCATTTATCTCTATTTTGAAATTGCAGTGAGAGTCTATACGAAGGTACGTATATAGCTTTATGTTTGTCCTTAGACCGTATTTTGTTTTTTTTCAATGACATCCGTTTTTCTCCCCAAGAGATCACTCGCTAGTGGAGAAACTTCCTGGTATTCAGGTAGAAGATAAAAAAAAATTCTGCTGAATCACCTCTGCTTGAATGACTTTACGGATATTACTTTAGATAGATTATCAGAGAGATTCATCCACGGGACTGGTTGGGCGTGATTAAAAATTAGCAACAATAAAAAATGCGATATTTATAACTTCCGTATCCACGATATGTATACTTTTAGGGCTTTGTTCGCGGAAATCGTTATATTTCAGAGTGTCGGGAAGGATTAAAAATTTCATTTCCCTTCCCCAGCAAAGTCTTTTTACACGCACTAAGACATTCGAGGGTGCATG
Organism: Macrobrachium nipponense; assembly: GCF_015104395.2. Lineage (NCBI taxonomy): Eukaryota > Metazoa > Arthropoda > Malacostraca > Decapoda > Palaemonidae > Macrobrachium > Macrobrachium nipponense. The sequence goes on along the minus strand of NC_087209.1, from coordinate 21,627,015 downwards.
CTTCTCGAGATTTTTGCGTGCAAAGTACGACTGTAGTTGTGGGAGAATTCTGTTGGGTCATTTGAACAATGTTACGATTTATGAGACAAATGTATAGTTCCTTTATATAAGTTATTATTTGATTAACTGTCTCATTTTTGTTCAAACGGATTTTAATATGTTTGAAGGTTTATAGGATTTTCCTTTGATAAACACGCCTTATTTTGCAGGATGTAAGATAATATTTTGTATACCCCTAGATGGATCTTACAATTACACTACATACAGATCAACGTTTTTTTTTATAACTATAGAGGTATCTGTAAACGCTCGCTTATCCGGACTTCTCATTAGGGAAGTTCGAACAACAGACGGTGAGTCCGTAAATACTGGTAATTAATTGTACTAAAGGAATAAATAAGATATTCTAATTTTTACGGGCGCGTACAGTCGGGCTTAATCCACAGTTATTTATTATAACTTAATGTATTAAAAATTACTAGAACCTGCTCTGATTACTTGATACTGTCGTGTGATGCATAGGAAAAATCCTTTTTAGTTCAAAAAGATATCGGTATGTATGAACCAAACATCGCTTTTCCCCACTCTGCTAGAGTCGCTTATTGTGTGGAATTTGCTTCGCTTTGAAAACTCGGCAGATTTAACTAACCTTGACCGCTTGACTAGGTGACACAGTCACCGAGTTTGCTTGTTTGATTCTGAACGGGCTACTGTTTCTATTTCTTTTTGTAATAATTAGGATCCTTCTCTTTATTACCATCGGCAAACGTATTGTGTGTTTTTAGCATTATGTTGCTGGTTACGTATAAAGCAATGAATGATGAACTATTAGGAACTGAGCGATTACTAATAAGAACAAGTTATCTCTACTGTATTTCAATTTTAACTGTTTGTACTTCATTCTTTGCTAAAATTTGAAATAGTGAGGGATCCTGGTCAGCGCATTTAGCCTGATGAAAGTTTTTTACAGACATGTTATTCCTTGCAATCCAGCCATATTTTTAAAGTTAAGTTGAGTCATTGAGGTTCGATATTTTATATAACTCAAAAAACTCAAGGCTAACTGCGATCGGGACTTTGCAAAGGAGCATTTATTGTCATGACCCGAAATAGTGTTACCTCTAATTTATATAGATTTGTACGGGTGTTCCACTTGTTTTTTGTGTGTTTTCTAATCACTACGGTGCTTAACGACCCTATCCATGCATCTGTATAAATACAGACGTCCACTGCGTAAACGCATATTCACTGTTTAATATGATTTGTTACGTAAGGGATTAATAATCACCCAAAATGATAAAAATTAACATAGTATATGATTATGATATTTCAGTAGAACTTCTGGAAACAGACACTCAAAGATAAAAACTCGCAGTAGCGAAATCTCAATGATATAGATAATTTCTGTAAAAAAAAAGTAAGATTAAGAAATGTCTCGTAACTTCAGCCACAGGAATAACGAAATTCGACCTGCAAAGGAAACACTCAAATAGTTACTCCAAAATGAATAAAAAATTGTCTTAGCTTGCTTTTGTGGGAAGTCACGGTGTTCCGATACGACACACGGCCTTGGTCCTCCTTCTCTATTTAGCGGACGACCTGGTTTGGCTTCAGTTCCCCCCGTGCGCGTTGTTTCGATGATTCGAGCCCTTGAAAAATCCGATGCTGGGCCAATGAAAGAAAAAAAAAAAAAGAAACGCGTTCGGTTTGTTTCTTGCAGTGCCGGAAACGCTCACTAACGATGTTTTCTTGAATGTTTCTAATGAGAGACGAAGCTTCCGTTGCCGTAGGAAAAGGACACGTCGGTTTTTGTTTCTTTGAAGTTATTCACTAAACGATGATACTAAGTTGCTTGACGAATCTTGTTGTTTTCTGAAGTCGCTCACTAATGATGATACTAGGTTGCTTGAAGAATCTGCTGCTTTCGTCGTCGTTGACTTCATGATTTATTATTCTGTTTTTTCTTTCGTAGGGGACGTTGTAGAGTTCTTCTGGTCCGCTGGCCACCAATATTAGGGCTTGTGCCTTGTATGATAAGGCGCCCTATGAGGTAATGTTAGACTAGCGATAATCTATACGCTAAGTCGGTTGGTATTGCACTTCCATCTTCAATGGAGTGTCTGGGGTTTTGTAGATCACTTACGAAGTCGGTATTATCTTTACGACGATGTGTTAAACGTCATGGTTCGGTGAGGTTCTTGTAGAAAACACAAGGTATAAAAATAGTATATTCTTCTGAAGTTTTACATGATGAAGATCAGGTATGATCGTACAAGTCTTCTATGACGATAGCTTGATCGCTTCTGCCAATGATGATGGCTAATCCTATTCCTCTACATGATAAAGCTTAGGTAAAGAGGTACAGGTCTTCTAAAGACGATAGCTAACTCTGTTCTGCTTGTCTACCATCTCTGTTACAAGTTATGAAGGAACAGACAGTAGTTCGAACATATGAACATACTATCAGATGACATAGTTTCATACGAACACACAATCGAATGAGACACGCTACAGATCACGTAGGCCGTTTGAATAATAGGTCGGGGTAGTTGTCTCAAGCAGGGAGCTTGGACTAATGTTTATAAACAATTGAATGACTACAGGTGACGGCATGTTATCTTAGCTTACATACTTATTGTATACGTCATCTTTAGCGTCTCTAGTCTGATCACATTCCTGCAAAGCAATCTGGTTGACCTCTTTAGTTTTAGACTTTTATATATATGGACTAACATTCCATATTTTTATTATGTAAACACTTACATATTTACTTATGCATTAAGCGATGTTGCTTAATATATATACACATATATGTGTGTGTGTGTATATATATATATATATATATATATATATTACACAGAGAGAGAGAGAGAGAAAGATTTATATATATATATATAATTATATATATATATAGAGAGAGAGAGAGAGAGAGAGAGATGAGATGAGAGCAGAGAGAGATGAGAGAGAGAGAGAGAGAGAGAGAGAGAATGTAAAACAAGGACGATTTGGCTAACAGCCAGGACGATGGATCCGTATAAATATAGCTTTTTGGGATAAATGGCAAAAGCGTTTTCCGAGGCTCACATATATAAATCCAACCGTATGATAAAATATTTGGGAGTGGAAGAGAGAAGAGAGATGTTCAAATAAATTAAATGTCGGGAGCAGGACAAAGTATTGACAGAAATAAGAATATTAATAGTAATAAAATAAATCCGTCTTATATATATATATATATATATATATATATATATATATATATATATTATATTTACATATATATAATATATTATATATACAATATATATACAATATATATATATATATATATATATATATATATACTTATATATGTGTGTGTGTGTGGTGTATATATATATAGCATATTAACAAAAAACTAATATCTGAATATTTTCAGGCAAATATTAGAAACCCGGCAATTATCATTATTCTTCGTGCTTATAAGTATGCATCCATATTTGAGCCAGACGGTCACAAACTTGACTTTCCACAGAATGGAAGGTCTACATGCAAAATAAACGGATAAACAAATAATTAGATAAATAAATAAATAAGTTAAAGGTGAGAATTTAGGAGTAAGAGTAAAAACACGAACAAAACAAATATGTGAAATAACAACAGGTAAATAATTAATACAAATAATCTTGATAAACTATAAACCCAAAAGTTCTCAATCGTGCACGACGATTGTCAATGATAAACACACACGAGCGGCCGTCCATTGGAAATCAAACACATCCCTTCAAGTAATCGCAACGATGTAACCAGACAGTCATCCGGGCTTGTATGCATTTGCATATGACTGATCCCGCAATTACAACCCATCATGTGCATCGCAGCAAATACAAAGCACCGGAGGTTAGCCTCTTTATTATAAGACTCACCATTCTCGTGAAAATTAATGTCAGAGAAAATCATTATTATAGATTGGTATGTAACCATTTGTGCCTGACTATTAGCTATCTTGTCAAGGTAAGGATGGGTGTATTTCAACTCTGAGCCCTGGTCTTGAATCCGGAAGGAATATGCAAGACACACACACACACACACACAAACACAGAGAGAGAGAGGGAGAGAGAGAGAGAGAGAGAGAGAGAGCCTAGACTACAATTGTTACTATAAAATCAATACGGTTATACTTAATTAAAGGTATCTTCTTGTTGTCATCTTTATCGCCTCGTTGTACATACCTTACGTATAAATACAAATGAATATAAATCATCTAATACAATAATTACAATTTTTCAGCTTATTCTAACACACCGTTACTGCTAACCACATCTTACTGAAAGGTATCTTTTGCCATTGCGACCTTATCTTCTATTGGAGTCAATTTTTTCCACTATGGACAAACTAAATTTAGTAATGAAAACAATCTATGAAATTTCAATAAAAGTGGCCCAGATTCTTTGTTGCGCCAAGAACCTCACCAGATACCATGGCGCAATGAATAACTGAAGAAATATCATAATTTCCTATTTAAATTCATTTAGCCAAACATCAGGATATCCTCATCTATACTCGGTTTTTTTCCCATCTGTTCACCAGCGTGTAGTGTTTTCGTATGGTAACACTGCGTCCCGGGCTTTAGATAGTTACATTCAGCTTACATTCAACAATAATAATAACCCTATTTCGAACACTAACGGTGTAATTCGCATACAGTAAATTATTGAAACACTTTTCAGTTGCAAATGTACGCCCAAATATCCTTTTATTTACCTAAAACTTACACATAGCGTAACTATCTAAAGCCCGGGATGCAGTGTTACCATACGCAAACACCACAGGTGGGTGGACAGATGAAAAAAAAAACAGAGTATATAACTAGTACATAATCATATGTGGAAAAAACAACCCTTGCAGTCTCTGTCCTTTCAAGGTCCACTACTACATGTTGATTTTCCTTCTTTACCTTAAGAGCAGGAAATGATCTCATGTCCTCACATTTATTGACATTCACATTTACTGCTTCCTGTCCTTACTTCCACGTAGTATAAATTTCCCGCCTACCATTTGCAAACCAGAAATACCGCTACATTCTGATTTTGGTTCTTACCACAAGAGCAAACAGCAAGATATTCTAAATACTTTCCCCTTTGCTTACAGTCATGTTTTTTGCACGGCAACGAGGCAACAAAAGTCGTGTCTCACCGCCATCTGGTGACGTTCCCACGAAACAGCGAAGCAACATTGCTACTGCATGCTTTCCCGGCATCCTGCAAGACTTAAGATAATTCTGGTGACCCCTAGGCCCTATTCAATGAGGAATCTTTGGCTTCTTAAGGATGTATGCTCCTACTGAGTCTGCAGTCTTTGCTAAGTGGCCCTGTCTGGAATTTGGAAGTGTCCGTGTAAAATTAATGGTACCCCTTAAGTGTGTGTGTGTGTGTGTGTGTGTGCGTGTGTGTGTGTGTGTGTGTGTGTGTGTGTGTGTGTGTGTGTGTGCTTTCTTATGTAGTGGCAGATACGAAAGTTAATGGAAAACGAATAAGACCCTAAAGCCTGGAATACATTTAAAGAGAGAAAGAGAGAGAGAGAGAGAGAGAGAGAGAGAGAGAGAGAGAGAGAGAGAGAGAGCTTGTTACATTTAGAAAACAGTATCTTAGGTAGTGGTTCATACAAAAAGTTAATGAAGGATGAAGAGAGTAAAAATGTCAAGATAACAGAACACAATGAGAGAGAGAGAGAGAGAGAGAGAGAGAGAGAGAGAGAGAGAGAGAGATTTACTCTTCAACTTCCATCACAGTTTGACGCATGTATTGTATGCTAAAGCACACTTTCCCTCTTGCTGTCCTCCTTTCCATCTCCCCCTCCTACCTTCCCTCCCCACCTCCTTACTACATGTTCAATAATTTTCCATTTTCTAAAGTCCATCAAATTCATTTGTGCATTTCTCGTAACCCCTTTTCTATCCCCTCTATCTCTCCCTTCCGTTCACTTTTCTCTGCCGTCTCTCTCTCTCTCCCTCTTTCTCTCTCTCTCTCTCTCTCTCCCCTCTCTTTCTCACTCACTCTTCACTCATACTATTGACATTTTCACCCTCTCTGGTCTTTTATTTAAACTGCCACCCTCTTAGCCTTTCAGTCCTTTCCTGCTTCCATTTGGGATTTTTCTCCCGGCTCATTTTGCCCGCAGGACGTCACCGTAGGACTCGTCCGGAACTGCTTGCATTCTGATTGATTCACTGGAGCCCTCATTGCAGTTTTCTTTTCCAGCTGTTACTAATTTTTTTTTTTTTTTTTTTTTTTTTTTTTTTTTTTTTTGGGGGGGGAGGGGGACCGCCGGGATAGCGGGTCATGCTTCCTTTTCGTTGCTTTGGGTGTTATGTCATTTCATATGTCCCTGACTGTTTTTTTTTTTTTTTTTTTTTTTGCCTCCTAAAATCCTCATTCCTTACTAAATATCGTTTCCTCAAAATTGTTTTTGAAGAAGAGTTTTCCATCAAAATCATTTTCCCTGTGTTGCCAACAGATGAGGTATCATAGTTTCCTTTGTATTTCTTAGTTTTTAAAGAGCATCCTTTTGTCCCATTAACCTCTTGCTTCCCAAGGAGTTAGAACTATTATAACCAGAGCTTTTTAGCGTTTTCTGTTATTGATCTCTCGATATATTTGTTTATTTCTGAGGAGGCAAAACAGTAATCAGCTTAGTGTAAGTGTACCATACCTTGCATGTGTGTTAATTTGTAAAGTTGCCTGCTTTCTTTCATTTTACCGCGGAAGGGGAAATCTGATATAGACGAAAATACGAATACTGACACAGCAACATACAGCTAAGATGTGTATCTCAACAGAGTGTGGATGCTGGTGTTCAGCAAAGTGAATAACATGCACAAATTATTGAGGAGCAGGTCCTAAAGGTGCTACTGGCCGTCCCCTTTTGAAGTAAGCCTTACGGTAGATGGCCAAACATGAACTTTCCATTACAGTTTTAATTATAATCTTCAGTGCTGGAAAGAAGGAAATCGCTCCCCTTCGAGCGATCTTCAACTTACGGAAGGAAAACTACGTGAACGATTATTATGAATCGCCAGCTTCTCGTTAGCAGCTTTCCTTTGCATCTGCAGTCCTTGGAATTCCACGAAGCATAGTTTATGAGAAGTTCGATATTTCGAAACTAAAGCTTAAGGCATCAAAGCTATACCGGTAATGAAAGGGAGAGAGAGAGAGAGAGAGAGAGAGAGAGAGAGAGAGAGAGAGAGAGATGCACGTGTCTTTGATAAAATAAGTTATTTCTTTACCAATTCATTTTGGAAGTAGGGCGTGCAATGCATTAGTATGTTTAAACTACACTTGAAACTTGAAGACTTGCTACTTGGTCTTTTGTTTTTTTCTAAACAATTAGTAATTCAGGAGCAAAACAAAGCAACAGTCACGGCCATGTTCGTCCCCTAACTACTGAATCACGGAAGGTACCATGTGAAGAAAACCTATAAAGCATCAACAACTTCTTAAGTCTATTTAAAAAGGTTCATCAGTATGGAATCGACCACCTCTACAGACAGTGCAACACTTCCCGTTATCTTGCACACATTCTCACTCTTCCTGGAAAATTCCAGCACCTCCGTCTGGTTGTACACGGCAATGTCTCTGTTTCCCTCTCCTTCCCGTTAATTAAGCTGTCTTAACTATACTCTGTTTTTTTCCATCTGTCCACCGCCTGTGGTGTTTGCGTATGGTAACACTGCGTCCCGGGCTTTAGATAGTTACGCTATGTGTAAGTTTTAGGTAAATAAAAGGATATCTGGGTGTACATTTGCAACTGAAAAGTGTTTTAATAATTTACTGTATGCGAATTACACTGTTAATATTCGAAATAGGATATTAGTATTATTGTTGAATGTAAGCTGAATGTAGCTATCTAAATCCCGGGACACAATGTTACCATACACAAACACGGGTGGACAGATGGAAAAAAACCGAGTATAGACACCTACCTACCTTCTCCCAATCTCTCCACGCGCCCAAGCCACCTCAAAATACTATGGCACTCTTTTGAGGTTTACTAACCCTTCTACCATCTCCTGTTGTATTTGTACATTTCTAACCCATTCAAGACTTCGAACTCCAGACGCAGTTAAAAAGAAAAAGATATTCATCTCAATTTCCTCCCCTTTCTTTAATTCTACCGGCTCAGATATCGCTTTTACTTTCCCATTTTTGGATCCACGTACACGCTCCTTCACTTTCAAATTTTTAAAAAAATAAAATCCACTTTTGAAAATTTATCAGGGCATTCCTATGATCCTCCTTGAAAACAAAGACAACAAAGACACTGTCGATGCGACAAGTAAACGCAAACGGATACATCCCAGGGAAGGCCGGTCGCGAACGACGAACATCGACGATAACAACAACAACCAATGACGATTATTTTTGTTAATTAGATTCTCTAATGAAACCCGCTGCCGAATTCCACGCCATCCCCCGCCAAGCGTACAAATCAACGCAGTTCCCTAAAGTACAAAACTACACAGCTATACAGCGGCCGTCTTATGAAGCGTGAGACGAGAGTTCGCAACCGGGAATTGAGCTGACGAAAAATGACTTTCAAAAAGATTATTATTACATCAGTCGCTAATGGTTTTCATTAAGTGAAGTGGGCAGTAATCATCCTTGCATTTCTGGAATATTTTTCCCCTCTTTCTCTTAACTATAATCATCCTAATGGCAATTTCCTCCTCCGTGGTAAGCACCCGTGGCTGCAGAAGGAATAAGACGAAGAAAAGGCTCCGTAAGTTTCCACAATGGATGAATTTGAAATTTGTATTACTTAGGTTTTTTTTAGGTATATTCAATTGGATGACAAAATTTCGTTAACAATAAACCTATTAGGCTTGATGATTATATTAGATTAGTACAGTTCAATATATATATATATATATATATATATATATATATATATATATGTATATATATCATAAGCCATTCTAAGGGAGATGGCAACAAAAGGGTACAGCATTCCCGATGCTCAGAAAGTTCTCAGGGATGAAACTGCCAGACTCACATCCTTTTTCTAGACACCCTCACCAAGCGCTGGCATTCATTTACAGTTGGGTGGATTGGTCAGCGGTACTTCGTGAGCGAAATGCAAACCTAGCTAACAGGATCAAAGAGCTCTACCACTTAGCCACAACAATATATATATATATATATATATATATATATATATATATATCAATAAAGATATATGCCACGAGGGAAAATAAACAACGGAGTACCCGCGAGATCTTTCGACGTTCAAACGTCCTTTACTTAGCAGATGAACTGACATACATGAGGAAATAACAATACAAGAAGGTTCGTATTACTGACAGACAGGGATTATAAAGAGATTAGTACCTAGAATCCGACACACCTGGAAGATGAGTAACCTTTCCAAACAAGCATAAACGATGGGTACAATTAAACATCTCAGACACAAGGACAAGACAATTAAAGGATTATAGGTGACAGCTATTCAGAACTTTGGTAAACAAAAACATATTCACTATACATATTCACAATACATATTAAAACATACATTACAACGAAGATATCTCTAAGGCAACTAATTTTTATTTAAGCCTGTAAATAAAAGAAAATAACCCTATGCGGCCTATTATCAGTACTGTTGGTTCAATTTCATATAAACTTTCGAAATATATCACTAAGATCTTGTCCCGTTACTTGGAACCATCTCCGATTCTAATATATATAATTCTTTAGATTTAGTTGATAAATTAAACAAAATTACTCTGCCCCACTAATAGATTCGTTAGTTTTGATGTATGTTCTCTTTTTACTAAAGTCCCTATAGACTCTATTTTAGAATATCTTAGTAATGAACTAACTCAGCATGAATTACCTCTACCTATAAGTCACATTATTTCACTCACTAGGTTGTGCATTTGTGATTGTAAGTTTATATTCAATGGTGAATTTTATCAACAAATATTTGGCATGGCAATGGGCAACCCTTTATCGCCTCTCCTCAAACAAATGTGCATGGAATTCTTTGAAAAACGCTACTTACCTAATATTATTTATATTCCTGTAAAGTGGTATAGATATGTTGATGATATTTAGCTGTTCTGCCTGTCAGTATTGATGTAAATGATTTACTCTCTAAATTAAATAACCAGGTACCATCGATTAAGTTTACTCTAGAATTAGAAAAAGACAATTGCCTCCCTTTCTTAGATGTTTTGATACATAGAGAACCATTTCAATGTAAATTCAGCATTTATAGGAAACCAACCAACAACTTAACTTATGTTCATTTCTATTCAGGCCACCATCTTAACATAAAAATATCAATTTTTTCTTCTATGTTTTTACGAGCATTGTGCATTGTCAGTCCCCAATATTTGAATCAAGAAATTGAATACATAAGAAAAATAGGGAAAGATTTATGTTATCCTTCACATATATTAGATATTTGATATAATAAAGCCCACAAAAAGTTTTATAGTGTAAGTAACACAGAGAAAGAAAATTCTAAGAACATTCTCAGTTTGCCTTATTTTAATGGATTTGAAACCATTAAATCATTGCTAAAAGCCTTTAAGGTCAACCTTGTTTTTTCCTATAATAACACACTAAAAGGAATGTTAATAAAAAATGGCCCCAGAGAAAGCAACAACATAATATATAAAATTCCATGTATGGATTGTCCCTCATTTTATCTCGGACAGTCGAACAAGGGCCTAGAAGTAAGGTTAAGCCAGCATAAATATTCTGTAAAAACTGGGCAAACATCTAATGCAATATTCATTCATTTAAGTGAAAACAATCACCGAATAAATTGGATTGGTAGTTCAGTAATTGCAAGGTCAAAAGATGTCTTATCACGAAATCTTTTAGAATCTGCTTTAATACAACTTACTTCTCATTGTAATTTTAATATTAATCATGGCCTGTTTCATTTAGACCCTTGTATTTGTAACATGTTTAAGAATGACCTCAAGGATATAATTACAGACTTAAATAAAAATTAGTTGCCTTAGAGATATCTTCGTTGTAATGTATGTTTTAATATGTATTGTGAATATGTTTTTGTTTACCAAAGTTCTGAATAGCTGTCACCTATAATCCTTTAATTGTCTTGTCCTTGTGTCTGAGATGTTTGTCTTAATCTTTTAATTGTAACCATCGTTTATGCTTGTTTGGGAAGGTTCCTCATCTTCCAGGTGCGTCGGATTCTAGGTACTAATCTCTTTATAATCCCTACCTGTCAGTTATACGAACCTTCTTGTATTGTTATTTCCTCATGTATGTCAGTTCATCTGCTAAGTAAAGGACGTTTGAACGTCGAAAGATCTTGCGGATACTCCGTTGTCTATTTTCCCTCGTGGCATATATCTTTATTTATGGATTTATCACGTTCCTAACTTTCGTGATTCAGTTTTTTAATACATATATATATATATATAAATATATAATATATCTTATATAATATATAATATATATATATATCAATATAATATTATACACATATATATAATATAAAAACACCATATCGTGCTTCTCAGTTTTCTACGCAAGGATTAAGTGAAATACTCTTAATTAGAAAGACGTAATGTATTTGTGTAAATATTTACAGAGCTTAAAGCTCTCGTCCATCCTTCTGTGAACTGATCACTAAACTTGAACAAAGACATAACAATTTTCTTCTCTTTCTCCACCATTGCTGTATGTCTCCTTTTAGCTGAGTGATCAAGCCCACAGAAGGATGGACGAAAGCTATAAGCTCTGTACATTTCTACAAATATTTTTAGTCTTCCTACTCAAGATCACTATTTTGCATGCTTCTGAAAAAAAAAAAAAAAAAAAAAAAATTATATATATATATATATATATATATATATATATATATATATATATATATATATATGTAGTATTAATACATCGATATATATATATATATGTATCTATAATATATATATAGTCATATATCCTATCCTATATATAGATATATATATATATTTATATATAAATAATAATATATATATATATAATATATATGAATTATATAATATATATCCATTCCGCTGGCTCACACCTCGTGCCAATCCTTCTTTTGCCTGAAGGAATATGATGAGAAAATTTGCAAATACAATATATATATATATATGTATATATATATATATATATATATATATATATATATATATATATATATATTTCTTTAAAACAGAAGTATCCCTTAATTCTGTTATAAGTTGAACACAACAATCAGACTTGTGAACCTCGCTCAATTTTGGTTCTCAGTTTACACAGGGATCTAACAAAATGACATAATACATTCTACGTCTATAACTTCTCACAACTTAGATCCTGTCTGAACCTTGTACAGACTAGCAGCAAAATAGATACTCAAGTACTGCCAAGAACAAACTTAGGTGTGATAACGAAAGCTGTAAAGGCCTCATGAGTAGTTCTACATATCATTTACGTTTCAGATGTTAGAAAGCGTTAACGGGAGTTCTTTGCAAAAGTAATAGCAAAATGAGCAAATGTCTCTAACAAAAATCGAAGATAATCAAAATAGAACCGACATCAACATTCCTCTTACCAGCGCGTCCATTAGTAGGTTATTAAAAGCCCCTTCAAAGCTCATTGGTATGTCATGAAAAGCACCATAAAAGCTCACTGGCATTCCATCAAAAGCACCATAAAAACTCACTGGTATGTCATTAAAAGCATCATAAAGCTCATTGGCATGTCATTAAAAGCGCAATAAAAACTCCCTGGTATGTCATTAAAAGCATCATAAAGCTCATTCGCAAGTCATTAAAAGCGTTATGAAAACTCCTCACTGGCATGACATCAAAAGCCCCATACAAGCTCACTTCCATGCCATTAAAGGCACCATGAAAGTTCACTGGCATGTCAATAAAAGCACCACAAACTCACAGCCATACCATTAAAGGCACTGCAGACTTACTGGCTTGTCATCAAAGGCACCACACAAAATTATAAGCATGCCATTGACAGCACCATACAAGCCCATAGGCATATCACTAAAAGCAATAAAAAAACCTCACTTGCATTAAGATGACTGTACACAACCCAATGGCATTTCAAAAACAGTACCTTACAGACTGGTACATCAATAGAAGCATCACACGAACTCAGTACCATGTTACAAAAGTTACTTAAAAAAAACTCAATAGCATAACAAAATAACTATACAAATTCAGACACCGGCACGTCATCAAAAGCACCGCAGAAGACGTAATTAAAGCCAGAAAACGGTTTAAACTTTAAAAAAGCAAACGGAATACAAAGGCACTGAAGTCATACTAAGAATGAAGTTTGTATTAAGAGTGAAATCATTTTATAATGATGACCCTCAAAGTTCAATGTGCAAAAGAACTATTAGTTGCAGAGATCATATGCTTCATACACTATTCCTTTGCAACTGTGGCAGAGAAAACGAACAAAGGATTTCTCCACAGGAACTTGCACAATATTCTTCTCGGAACAGATTACAGAGCAACATGAATTCTGATAACTCCACTGCTAGAATTTCCTTTGCCTCCATCCCACCCAAAGCTTTACTGCAAAGACCTTGTTGGTGAATACGTAGCATGTTAAAATAGATATTAAACCAGTGACCTCACATTTGCATCTCGTTGTAATTATTCTCTCTCTCTCGCTCTCTCTCTCTCTCTCTCTCTCTCTCTCTCTCTACCCTTCGTTCTTTAATATAAACTTTCATTTTACTTTGCATTCCTCGAAGAAATATCCATCAATCACTTTCAAAACTCATCTCAGATCGGTTGTCAAGACTATGACGTAAGATCGCCGTGTCTCCTAAATACCACTTCATTGTTTACATCTACCCGAGTGGTTTCCTCTCTACGATTGTGAAACCGAAGAACATTATTCACTCTGCTTATATTCTTTATTCTTATTATTCTTTTTTTTTTCCACAAAAAAAAACACCAACCATATAGGATATACGTACACACACATACACATGTATAGTGTGTGTGTATTGTATATATATGTATTATGCATAAATATAATACATATATACATAACAATAATTATCTGACAGTTTACAGTTTTCACTCCTTGGAAATAAGAGAGAGAGAGAGAGAGAGAGAGAGAGAGAGAGAGAGAGAGAGAATTACAACATATGCCATGAATAAAGCAACACGCTCGCAGGTCAGAAAGGGCGAAGTTCTTCCCTTAATTGGAAAGGAAGTTGATGAATCCTTAGGTAAAATGAGTGCAGCCATACGTCCCAGGTCACCACCAGAGAGCTCTCTCTCTCTCTCTCTCTCTCTCTCTCTCTCTATATATATATATATATATATATATATATATATACTATAATCCGTTTTTCTTCTCCCACATTTTCATTTTTAATACTTCTCTCTCTCTCTCTCTCTCTCTCTCTCTCTCTCTCTCTCTCTCTCTCTCTCTCTCTCTCTCTCTTCTAGAACGTCTACTCTCTCAATCTATCCCCCCTCTCTCTTCGTCGCTCCCTCCATTCCCAGCTCTCTCTCTCTCTCTCCATCGAACATTTCTTTCAAATCCATTCACTCTCGGCCATCCGGAAGTAAGCTACTGTTATTCTTTCGAGTACGGTGTATAAAAGGGGTAGGATCCGAAACCTGTCCTCTTCTAATGCCTTGATGAATAATTCTTTGACTTGTGGTCTATTTAAGTTTAATCTCCTGTGTGTTTATTTTACCTCTGATGATTAAGAGTCAACCGAGCGAGCTTTAATTCATCCGAAACATTCATCACAAAAGAATGTAAATGATTTGTTTGTGTGTTTGTTTTCGAGTATTTTTTCCTTTACTGTTTTTATTTACGTTTACGTTATTTCTGTCGTTGCCGTTGTTGTTGTTCTAAGTTTTGTTTGTTGCTGTTGCGCTTGCAGCGTTTGTTGTTGTCGTCTTCATTTACTGTTCTGGTGGAAAAACCAAAATGTGAAGACAATAATGTCCAAGAATTTTATCTCAAAGGTTATTCTTAGAAATTACTCAGGTTTCATATACTTAGTTTCTTATTTAAAGATTAATAGATTACTTATGTATGTGTGTGTGCGTGTGTAGTTTTTTTCTTCTCTCAACCGCCTACCCTTCAATGGGTGACTCCAGAGATTTATATTCTCCTGTTAAAATGCACTGTGATAATACACTGATAAGGTTGTAAGCAACATACCATTGGATTCTTCTTAACACATACGAAGCTAATTATAAAATTTTAGAAGTTTTAGCTTTTTATTCTCACTAAAAAAATTAACATATACGCCAAAAACAAAAGGATATCACGCGAGCTTCATTGTGATTATTTCTATAATAACATATTTTCTTGAATAATTTAAGACCCTTGCGAAAGTAAAAAGAAAGAGAAAACGTTCTCTTTTTAAACAAATATTGTGAAAAAGACATGGACCTCGAGGAAACCACAAAGCTGTTCCAATTTTCTAATGCGTCTTGGCTTTGCAGGAAATATTACGAGGAATTTACTAAAGCAAAACACCTGAAAGAAGACGCTGGCATTACCCAGATGACCGGTAGTACTGGCACAAGTTTTTCGTATATGTATACTATAAGTGATGGCATGTTATGTATATATATATATATATATATATATATATATATATATATATATATATATATATATACAATCACGTAGATACACACAGAAACAATATACATATACACATTTGCATATATATGTGTATATAAATACGTATATATATAGTTATATCGAATATATATATATATATATATATATATATATATATATATATATATATATATATATATATATATATATATATATATATATATATATATAGACTTCAGGAGGGTCCATGATACACATGTTGTTTAAAAAGGCCATGTTTATTAACAGCAAAGAACGTTTCGCACTACTCAGTAGTTGCATTCAATCAGTCTGTCAAGGTAAAAGACAATAAAATACATTGATTTAACCATAAAAAGGAATTCAAAAAGGTAATTAAAATTTACAAGTTAAAACAATAAAAAGTAAAAGAGTATAAAAAGTACATAAAACAGAAACCAAAAAGAGACTACCAAAAACACCAACCATCTATAAGCAGGAGAGAAGAGGGAGTGACATACAATGACGTCCAAGGCCAGACGACAACTATGCCAGATACAAAGTTTCCTGAGGAAGTATTACTATTGAGAGAGGGAACCAGTCTTTTAATATATAACGATTCTAAAGTTGTTAAGTGATCTGGGTCCCTTACATAACCAATTATTGAAAAGTGTTGTTTGTTTTCAGGACTTCGGTTTTACATAATGCGGCATGATTTCTAATATTAGAAAATTCTGGCTGCTTAATTCTTTGGCCAGTGCGAAAGCTAAAACCCAAATGGCTGCAATATCTGACCTGCAGTAACCTCCGTGTCGATCCAACGTAAGAGCCCAGGACATCCAGGGCATGTGAATTTATAAACCACATTGGATCGCATGAAGGACTGCAGGCGATCTTTGAAATTAAAAAATGATCCTATTGTACATGGGTTGTTAGAGATCAGTTTTACGTTAAGACAGGGATTTCCTGTTCAATTATTCTTGTGAGATTTAAAGAGAATTTGGAGTCAGACATATACGGGATTGAGGCATAGAATAATTTTTTTGGGACATCAAAGTTGACTGTTGGAGGTTGTAAGAACTTTGTTAACTTAACTTATTGGTGATTTTATGAACTATATCTTGTGGATAGGAGTTTATCTTGAAAAAGTTGAATAAAAAGACTATTTCTTTGTGAATATTTGCCAAGTTGAAGAATATTTTAGAGCTCTATGGACCAAGGTGTAGATGGTATTAAGTTTGAAAGAATATTGACAGGAGCTATAGTAGTTATTGGCTAAGCCCGTATATGTCCGCTTTCTATAAACAGAAGTAGTGAACTCAGAATTATGTCTCGTTACATTAATATCTCAAAATGAAAGACTACCTTCGCTCTCTACCTCCATGGTAAATTGAATGTTTGGATGAAGTTGATTAATATAATCCAAAAATAAAGAACATTGCCAAGAGTGCTGGAACAAGACAAAAGTGTCATCAACATATCTGCGATAAAAGGACGGTTTAAAATTATGATTACACTCTTTAAAAATTTCATTTCAAGGTCAGACATAAAAAGTTAGCAAAAATGGGGCCCAGAGGCGACCCCATGGCAACTCCATCGACCTGCGAATAGAGTTGCTTATTAACCCTTTCAAGCCTACTTTTGCAAAGCTGAATTTTTAATCATCTGTTGAGCTTAGTGGCATCATTGGATCATAGATAATGATATATATTCACCACAAAGTTTTTTTTAAGCTTATCTTTGTTTTTTTACACTGGGACATAAAAATCCCAATAGTGTTATATTGAAATTCAAATTGGGATTGTTTGATCCCAGTTAGGACAATAAAGTTGAAAATACATATTGCGTATATAGGAATGTTGGAATTAAATGCAAAGTTATAAGTGTACATTTATTATAAGTATATTGTACCTGAAGAGAAAAAAAACATCAAACTAATAACATGGCAAAATAAATTGTAGCTTTTTGGGATAAGTAACTGAGAAAAAAAAAAACACATACACCATTGATAATTCTTAGGCAATATAATTATATTTTCCTTTGAAAAAAGTGAAATGAAAAAACAGGCCTTATAACTATATGATTGGGAGGCCGCTTTTACTCAACTGTCTATGTATGGTAGATAGGAAAACATTGTAAACAAAGTGGAACTTTGCATGTTTGACACTGATACCTTGTTCGCTTTTCTTTCTTCCTTGAAGAGCATCTTATGCATCTTCGACGGCTTTCTTCATGCACGGGCATATGGTCAACATTCTTCAGCTCCTTAGAAGTTTTGGAAGGCCGTCCTAAACTTCGTACTCTTCTCTGTGGCAGATTTTCCCTTCCCTCTTCAATCAAAGATTCTGCTAATGTTATATAAGAAGTCAATGAAAGGGCGCTTCTTGTGGTTGATTTCGTTGTTAATAACATGTGCATTGTACACCGCTGTCATTAGAAGTCTGAAAAATACTTTGATCCACCATTTCTTGCTCTTTCTGTCAAGGTCATACAGAGTTATCATTTGATCCCCTAAGTCAACACCCCCCATATGATCATTATAAAATATAAAAGCTTCAGGGCACTGCAGATCTTTTTTGTTCCATCTTTAATTTTTCTTTGCGTCACACCTATTTCTGTATTATGACAATTACTCAGAATCGGGACACACTTGGTGTCTTGCCAGGAAACTACCAGAATGCCTTCATTACAACGTACATCTCTGACTCTCCCCGTTGAAGTTTGACGTCAAGCTTTGGAAGATTCTTCCTATTTGGCATACAAGTCCCAACTGCTGCAAATGGGCGTGAAGACATGAGTCTAACAGATGTGAAAAATCTGTCGAAACATAAGCATACTTCTGGTGCCCTATTGTTTCTGAAAGCATCTTGACTACTCTTTCACCAAGAGTTCCTTCCATAACTTGTGTTTCCTTTCCTTGATAGATATTGAGGTCATCACATAGCCAGTATTTGAGTCTGATCTTACCCAGGTTTTGATTCCTCGTTTCACTGGTTTCATAGGCAAATACTGTTTCATGCTGGAACGTCCTTTGAACTTTGTCATGCTTTCATCTATGGGACTGAAATGTGCTGTCTGTTCTTGCAGCAAGAAAAGTTTTTTTCAAACACCTCACCACATCTTCTAAACATAGAATATCTTGGAAGATTCTGCTGGTTTACATGATTATTGAAGTACAGTTTCGAAAAAACTAGTTGAAATCTATCCCTTGAAATTGACTCGCTTATTTTCTCATTTCTTAGTGAGGACTTTCTTGACCAATACATTCTCATGGCAGGTACTCGATTGTAAGACATCACTAGTGTGCATCCGAAGATTACCATCAACTCTGAGAGACATGTGTGTTGAATATTTTTTTCTTCTTTTCAGCCAAAATATCAAGTCTCTCGTTAGTGTAATGTGCTATTTGTAGAAAAAGACTCTTTGGAAATAATCTTAGGAAGATGTCCAACTCTGATGAAGCTCTTGTTACAGACATAGTTACAATGCAGTCATGCTTATCTGGTATGTCATGCTTAGGCACAAAATTTGTAGTGTCTTTAGTCCACACATATTCCATACGTCTGTACGAATTATTTTCTGGGCTAGTGGGTGCTTCTAGGTCTTCCTCTTCTGTGACTGTATCATCCTGTGATTCATCTGAAGAAGAATCGTTTTGTTCCATCACTGTCAGTATCTGATGGTTCATATCGTCGTCATCCTCTTCCAGTGCAAATTGTATTTCCTCTTCCTTCCGTTAGCCTTCTTTTACTCATCTGCAAGAAAACACAAGAAAACAATATTCAATATATATATATATATATATATATATATATATATATATATATATAGATATAGATATAGATATGATATAGATATAGATATATATATATATATATATATATCTATATATATATATATCTATATATATATATATATATATATATATATATATATATATATATATATATATCTATATCTATATCTATATATCTATATATTACCAACCAAGATGGAGACTATTACATGGTAAGTTTTGATGTAGAGTCTCTTTTCACTAATGTCCCACTTAATGAAACGATCAATATTATTCTAGATAAGGTTTTTATTAGCGAAGATACAGTTTTTCATGGTTTTAACAGATCAATCTTTAAACAACTACTTGAACTTGCAGTGCAAGATTCAATGTTCATTTTTAATAAGCAACTCTATTCGCAGGTCGATGGAGTTGCCATGGGGTCGCCTCTGGGCCCCATTTTTGCTAACTTTTTTATGTCTGACTTGAAATGAAATTTTTAAACGAGTGTAATCATAGTTTTAAACCGTCCTTTTATCGCAGATATGTTGATGACACTTTTGTCTTGTTCCAGCACTCTTGGCAATGTTCTTTATTTTTGGATTATATTAATCAACTTCATCCAAACATTCAATTTACCATGGAGGTAGAGAGCGCAGGTAGTCTTCCATTTTTAGATATTAATGTAACGAGACATAATTCTGAGTTCACTACTTCTGTTTATAGAAAGCGGACATATACGGGCTTAGCCAATAACTACTATAGCTCCTGTCAATATTCTTTCAAACTTAATACCATCTACACCTTGGTCCATAGAGCTCTAAAATATTCTTCAACTTGGCAAATATTTCACAAAGAAATAGTCTTTTTATTCAACTTTTTCAAGATAAACTCCTATCCACAAGATATAGTTCATAAAATCACCAATAAGTTATTAACAAAGTTCTTACAACCTCCAACAGTCAACTTTGATGTCCCAAAAAATTATTCTATGCCTCAATCCCGTATATGTCTGACTCCAAATTCTCTTTAAATCTCACAAGAATAATTGAACAGGAAATCCCCTGTCTTAACGTAAAACTGATCTCTAACAACCCATGTACAATAGGATCATTTTTTAATTTCAAAGATCGCCTGCAGTCCTTCATGCGATCCAATGTGGTTTATAAATTCACATGCCCTGGATGTCCGGGCTCTTACGTTGGATCGACACGGAGGTTACTGCAGGTCAGATATTGCAGCCATTTGGGTTTTAGCTTTCGCACTGGCCAAAGAATTAAGCAGCCAGAATTTTCTAATATTAGAAATCATGCCGCATTATGTAAAACCGAAGTCCTGAAACAACACTTTTCAATAATTGGTTATGTAAGGGACCCAGATCACTTAACAACTTTAGAATCGTTATATATTAAAAGACTGGTTCCCTCTCTCAATAGTAATACTTCCTCAGGAACTTTGTATCTGGCATAGTTGTCGTCTGGCCTTGGACGTCATTGTATGTCACTCCCTCTTCTCTCCTGCTTATAGATGGTTGGTGTTTTTGGTAGTCTCTTTTTGGTTTCTGTTTTATGTACTATACTCTTTTACTTTTTATTGTTTTAACTTGTAAATTTTAATTACCTTTTGAATTCCTTTTTATGTTAATAATGTATTTTATTGTCTTTTACCTTTGACAGACTGATGATGCACTGAGTAGTGCGAAACGTTTCTTTGCTGTTAATAAACATGGCCTTTTTAAACAACATGTGTATCATGGACCCTCCTGAAGTCTATATATCTTGCTGACTGGAATATCATATCCATCCGAAGATGATACGACAACTTTTCTTCGTCCTTTTATTTGCTTTCCGTCTCCGACTACGAGGAATTCGTCACTTCTCCCAACTACTGAAGCACCGCTATCCAGCCGTTACTATATCGACTTCACGAAAACTGGAAAAAGGCAACACTAAGATTGGAAAAAGCCAAATGCGATCTGGATTTTCTTCAATATTGCCAATTGAATGATGTCGTCCCCATATTTGTCCGATTCAAATTATACAAATCTTCTCTTTACAACACTGAGTTTTATAAGGAATCGCTCAGAACTCTACTGATGAAGGAAATTAACGTTAAGACTGTTGCCATCAAGAAATTGACTGTTACAGCTGAACAATTAAAACACCTATTGTATAACGACTTATCTCTTTTAGATCGCCTCTTGTACCAAAGAATGTTTTACAAATTTATTAATGATTTTATTTCGGATGTCTTTTTAAGACATCAAAGAAAACTTTTAAGTCTTGGTGTTGTTATTCCTGATTTCCAACTCAGAAACCACTGCATTTTTAACTTATCTGATTACATTTTATCGAAGAGAGAGGAATTTTTACTATCTTTTGGTTTGGATTTTTGTCTGCCATCTTTTAGACCCAACTATGCCAGATTCTTTTTACCATTTGAGGTCATGTTCCAAAGACTATAAAACTTGATGTTTTCTAAAAATATTGGTAATCTCCAACAGAAAATCTCAAATTTAGTCCACAAAACTTATGGCAATTTAAAAACTAACTGGACTCCCTTTTCAGAAAAACTGATCTGAGTATACTCTTAAACTTGAAAAAACGCGAGGACATTGTAATTTGTAAGCCCCGATAAAGGCAAAGGTGTTTGTTATTTTGAATAAGAACGATTATGTGGAAAAAATGGAAAATATCTTGTCTGATACCACCAAATTTAAAGCTCATGGTGAACCCACTTTTCTCGACATATACAAAAGGGAAGATAAAAATCAATAGATTATTAAGAAAAATTAAAAGTGAAAATATTATTAATGAGACCACATATCAACAACTATTTGTGACTGGCTCTTCTTTCAGTATTTTGTATGGCCAAGCCCAAAATTCACAAGCCTAATATACCTCTTAGACCCATTATGGCTGCCTATAATAGTCCTTCGTTCTCTATCTCCAAATTTTTAGACCGGTTTACTTTCTGAATATAGTAACAATGAATTTTCTTTAAAAAATGGTTACGAGTTCCAACAGCAAATTACCAACCAAGATGGAGACTATTACATGGTAAGTTTTGATGTAGAGTCTCTTTTCACTAATGTCCCACTTAATGAAACGATCAATATTATTCTAGATAAGGTTTTTTATTAGCGAAGATACAGTTTTTCATGGTTTTAACAGATCAATCTTTAAACAACTACTTGAACTTGCAGTGCAAGATTCAATGTTCATTTTTAATAAGCAACTCTATTCGCAGGTCGATGGAGTTGCCATGGGGTCGCCTCTGGGCCCCATTTTTGCTCAACTTTTTTATGTCTGACCTTGAAATGAAATTTTAAAAGAGTGTAATCATAATTTTAAACCGTCCTTTTATCGCAGATATGTTGATGACACTTTTGTCTTGTTCCAGCACTCTTGGCAATGTTCTTTATTTTTGGATTATATTAATCAACTTCATCCAAACATTCAATTTACCATGGAGGTAGAGAGCGAAGGTAGTCTTCCATTTTAGATATTAATGTAACGAGACATAATTCTGATTCACTACTTCTGTTTATAGAAAGCGGACATATACGGGCTTAGCCAATAACTACTATAGCTCCTGTCAATATTCTTTCAAACTTAATACCATCTACACCTTGGTCCATAGAGCTCTAAAATATTCTTCAACTTGGCAAATATTTCACAAAGAAATAGTCTTTTTATTCAACTTTTTCAAGATAAACTCCTCCATCCAGAAGATATAGTTCATAAAATCACCAATAAGTTATTAACAAAGTTCTTACAACCTCCAACAGTCAACTTTGATGTCCCAAAAAAATTATTCTATGCCTCAATCCCGTATATGTCTGACTCCAAATTCTCTTTAAATCTCACAAGAATAATTGAACAGGAAATCCCCTGTCTTAACGTAAAACTGATCTCTAACAACCCATGTACAATAGGATCATTTTTTTAATTTCAAAGATCGCCTGCAGTCCTTCATGCGATCCAATGTGGTTTATAAATTCACATGCCCTGGATGTCCGGGCTCTTACGTTGGATCGACACGGAGGTTACTGCAGGTCAGATATTGCAGCCATTTGGGTTTTAGCTTTCGCACTGGCCAAAGAATTAAGCAGCCAGAATTTTCTAATATTAGAAATCATGCCGCATTATGTAAAACCGAAGTCCTGAAACAACACTTTTCAATAATTGGTTATGTAAGGGACCCAGATCACTTAACAACTTTAGAATCGTTATATATTAAAAGACTGGTTCCCTCTCTCAATAGTAATACTTCCTCAGGAACTTTGTATCTGGCATAGTTGTCGTCTGGCCTTGGACGTCATTGTATGTCACTCCCTCTTCTCTCCTGCTTATAGATGGTTGGTGTTTTTGGTAGTCTCTTTTTGGTTTCTGTTTTATGTACTTTTTATACTCTTTTACTTTTTATTGTTTTAACTTGTAAATTTTAATTACCTTTTGAATTCCTTTTTATGTTAATAATGTATTTTATTGTCTTTTACCTTTGACAGACTGATGATGCACTGAGTAGTGCGAAACGTTCTTTGCTGTTAATAAACATGGCCTTTTTAAACAACATGTGTATCATGGACCCTCCTGAAGTCTATATATCTTGCTGACTGGAATATTATATATATATACATATAATATATATATATATATATATATATATATATAATATATATCTATATATAGATATATATATATATATATATATATATATATATATATATATAAGCAGATGGAAAGAATTAGATATGACAGCTGCAGGCGGAAGTGGAAGTAACTACTAGAGATGTTAAGAATGAAAGAACTGTCCAGGATGGATAAGGTATGTCAAGATGATAAAAAGGTTCCAGTGGAATGTGACGAGGAAGAGCTTGTCCACTGGAAAAACTGGTCCTTTCTATAAGGGTAAATGTGATCAAGGCAATGGTAAGAATTATAGCGAAAAAATCATTCAGAATAACAGGTAAAGAGTATGGTGTGATTTTGATGGAGAAAGTAAAAGAGATCACGAAATGAGCAATGTGGTTTTAGGCAAGGTAAGTATATGGATCACATGTTTAACATGTTTATAATAAAACGGCTGTGCTAAGAGTTTGAGAATAGTGGGGAAAGAGTGTGTGGCATAACTGGACATAGCAAAATATGACAGAATTATTAGTGATTGACTGTACACGGTGCTGAGATTGTATAATGTCAAAGGTTTTTTGATCAGGTAATAAGAATATGTGAGAAACAGAGTTCCAGGGAGTAAAAATGGGTCTGACATGAGTGCATATTATATCACCCTGGCCATGCAGTATCGTTTCGGAATTGGTTACACAAGACAGAGAAGTATATGCAAAGTTATGGAATAGTAAGAATTATGTGAAGTGTCTGATGTTTGCAGATGACATAGCGAGATAGGAGTTGGTAAGGGGACATAGGTGAAAGTAAATGTAATCAAAGTAAAAAAAAAAAACTTAGAGGATAGAGCAACAAATGCTAATGTGGGTCGGGCCAGAATGAAACCAGTCGACTCAATCAAAATTTTCTTGCTAATGTAAAAATTATAAAATAAAATTAAACAAAAAATCAATTATAAAATTCAACCAGAACTGAAAATTTGCCATGAGAACAACGTCAGAATTTTGTGCAGGAGTCTATCTCGGTCTATAAACTTCAAAATACCTTATTAGTTAAAATTCATTTCATCTCCTGGCACAAAGGAATGAGGAATGGCATCGCCATTCCAACATTCGAAGAGGAAACAGTGTCAAGTCTCCAAGACTGGCACACTCTCATAGTCAAGAGATGACTAAACAGTCATCATAGGAACAACTCCAATTTTCACTCATGGTCCATTTTCAAAAAAAAAAAAAAGAAAAAAAAAATTATCTGTTTCGCTAAAACTGTCTCTAATTTCTTTCATTACCCAGCCATAAAAATACAAATCTGCTAAGCATTGTTTGAGCCTAAAGCATGAAGCAGATCACGCAAAAGTTCCAAACAGGGTCACTATAAAGGCAGGGTCGTCTTCAACCAAAATCTAATGAGGTTGGAAATGTTGCCACATATCAATCTAAATTAACCGCGAACGACTCGACTTAGTGATGAACTATTTCATAAGCTTTCTTCCTATCTTTAGATGGAGTGACAGCATACCTGTCAGTTTGGACAACGAGTTTTCTATAGCAAAGTGCGATTTCTTTAAATTCGAACATAATTTTACCTGCTCAAATTATGTGGCAAGAACGTTATTAGTGTATGCCTCTTCTTTTATAAATTCCTATAAGATCAGGAGAGGGATCTTCCAAGGCGACTCACTGTCCCCACTACTATTCGTAGTAGCCATGATTCACATAACAAAAGTACTACAGAAGATGGACCCAAGCATGACTTCAGAGAGAGTTTCAACGACTTGTGCAAAGTGCATGGGCACATCGCTTCCTGCTCGAGATGCCCCAAGAAAGCAGCTGCGGTTACTGCCATTGCAATGACATGGACGGACAATCCTTCAGTTCTAGTAGGCCATCCAGCGCAGGGCCCTATGAGGTCCGAGCTTTCGATGACACTGGTGCAAAGATATCCACCATTCGCGAGGATGAGATTCCTTATGGAGCTCGGGTTGACAGGCACCAATTCGTCACAAAGGAAAGCCTCAACCACGTTAAGATGTTCTTGCCTACTGTCTGGTCGAGAGTCACTCGACCTCACCGCTCTAAGGTATATACTATGGAGGTTATACCGTCCTGTTAGGACAAGATTTTAAGCCTCCTCCTACCTTTTCACTGTCCCAGGGCCCCGCAGTTCCTTACATACCTCCAGACCAATCCTACAGTCCTCCAGGAACCAAGGTATCTACAGAGAGAGGGAGCGTCATACCCACTCAATATCCCAGAAGCCTCTTTGTGTACTTTGCTGAACATCTGTACGAGAAGTCTCCTCATGTTTGGTTCGGGCGTGGTTCTTTATAGCCCTCTCTTGGGCGTGGCAGGAGAGTCTCTTTCACAGGCGCATGCTGGTCATATAAAAGGTGGGCATTAGTAAGGTGGTTGCATCTGGAACGAAGGAAATCGGCTTGTCATCTCTTGCCTGCCTAGGCCACGCCCCATTCACACCTGGGCGGCTGTGCGATGAAGGCAGGCTTGTAGTAATTGTAACTTAATTGAAATGTTATTCATTATGCATTCTTAAGATAGCTGTAATTGTAATTCTTCAAAGAAATCTCTGCTTCATATTAATTCAAGTTGTAATTGAAATTTGCTAAACGGATGATAACGCCATACTACAGATATGACGTCACATACCGGAATATTTCTTGGAAATCAATAAAAATCTAAACATTTCCTTATTTTTTCCTGATTTAGCTATGTTAAAATGTCAACATAGTGAAAAAGACGCCTTCCCTCTTTGAGAACTGAAATATGACGAACACAGTAAAAATGGGGAGGAGCTTAGTGATAGAAAACGATCAAGCTAATATCCGCGGAGACTGTGGTATCGGAACACAAAGGGTCATAGGTGCCAATAGACCGGACGTGACGTTGATTGACAACATTAAGAAGAAAGTATCACTCATTGATGTCGCAATACCATGTGACACCAGAGTAGAAGGGAAAGAGATTGAAAAGTATCAGGAGAGAGAGAGAGAGAGAGAGAGAGAGAGAGAGAGAGAGAGAGAGAGAGAGAGAGAGAGAATGTCTTTGATACCATAGTATATCTATCAAGACTGATATATAAATATGTACACTGATCTTGACCCTGCATGTGAAAATGACCTCCATAGGCCTTCTACTAGCCTGTTTAAGTAGTGCCAAGGAACAGTCAGGATCCAGACTTATAATAAAAATTAGAAAAGCTCTACGGGTTATACAACGAATGTTTAACTACCGCTTCTGCCATCTTTTGAATAAAATTAAAATTGACTCTCATAATTACCTATTTTAGACATTCCAACCTTCGGTGATTTTTTCAGCAGTTGAATCAATAATGAGAAAATCATAATTAAAATATTTATGCTGAGGCAGCAATTACTTTTAATTTAACATGTCTAAATATGGTTTACTTCAAGAATAAAGGTAAAAATAATGAAATATCATTGTAAAGTAAAATTAAAAAATACGAAAATAATAGAAATGTAGTATAAATAAAATAATAGTAATAAAAATAAACAAAATTAGTATTTATTATTATAAAAATAATAAAAGTAATAATAAAAAATAAGAGTAAAAATAAAAAATTATAAATATATTAATATATCTACGACTAGTAAAATTAAAATGATGAAATGTAATAATACTAAACAAATCCAATAACTGTAAAAAAAAAATAATTATAAATTAAATAATAAGTACAATTAGTAAACTAATATAATAAATTTTCAAAAATATAAATAATATATATGAAAATAAGAAAAAATTAGAATAACCAAGTAATATTAATAATAAAAATGAAAAAATAATAATAACATTAAAGTTAGAATAAATAAATAAATAAATAAAAATAAATAAATTAAACTATAAAAAATACATAATAAATAAATAAATAAATAAAGAATAAAAAATAATCAATAATAAAAAATAAATTAATAAATAAATAAATAACTGAATAGATAAATAAAAATGAAAAAGAAAATAAAAATAAATAAATAAAATACATCAAAATAAAAAATAAAAAAATTATATATAAATAAATAAATAGATAAATAAATAAATAAAAGAAATGAATAAATAAAATAAATAAATAAATAAATAAATATATAAAATACATAACAAAATTAATTAATTAATTAATAAAAATAAATAAATATATAAATGAATAAACATTAATAAAAATAATAAATAAATAATCAAATAAATATAGATAAATAAATTAAAATAAGTAAATGAATAAATAAATAAATAAAAATAAATAAAACAAACGTAAATAAATAAATATATAAATAAATCAAAATTAATAAAAAATTAATAAAGAATAAATAAATAAATAAATAAATAAAAATAATAAATAAATAAAAAATAAAAAATAATTAAATAAATAAAAAATAAAAAATAAGATAAATAAATAAATAAAAGAATTTTTTAAATAAATACTAAATAAATAAAAAATAAATAAGATAAAATATATATAATAAAATAAATAAATAATAATAAATAAACAATAAATAAAAATAAGTACATAAAGATAAATATATTAATAAAAATGAATAATTAAACAAATATAGAGGGATAAATAAATTTTAATTAATTATTAAAAATAAATAAAATTAACATATATAAACAAACATAAATAAATAAAAATGATAAAATAAAAAACAAACAAATAAGAATAATCGAAAATGAATAAATAAAAATCTATGAAAATCATATATACAGAATAAATATTAAAAGAAAAACGAAAAAAAAATAAAAAAATAATTAAAAAATAAAAATAAAATGTAAATAAATAAAAAAATAAAAAATAAATAAATAAATAAAATGAATAAATAAGTAAAAAATAAAAAAAAATGAAAAAATAGATAAACAAATAAAAGTAAAAAAAATAAATTAATTAAATAAAAATAAAGAAAAATAGATTAAAAATGAAAAATAATAGAAAAATAAAAAATATATATATAAATAAATAAAAATTATATATAAATAAAATGGAAATATAGAAAATAACAAAAATATATAAAAAAATAAAATAAATAAAAATAAATAAATAAAAATAAAAAATAGATAAAAATAAGTAAATAAATAAATAAATAAATAAAATAAATAAATAGAAAATGAAAATAATAAATAAATAGATAAAAATATATAAATAGAAATAAATAAATAACATAAAAATAAATAATAAATAAAATAAACAAAAATAATAAAAAAAAATAAAGCAATAATAATAAGAAACAATAATAAATAATAATAATAATAATAATAATAATAATAATAATAATCTAATAATAATAATAATAATAATAATAATAATAATAATAATAATAATAATAATAATTCAGTGGCAAAAGCCCTCCAATGGACCCTGTGCAAGAAGCACCAGCTACCCTCCAGTAATAAGTGGTACGATCACCAACCTGAAGGAGTGAAGAAAACGATCAGGCAAAGATCCTCTGGGACTATGATATCAGAACAGATATGGTGATACGTGGAAACTAGACCAGAGGTGACATTGATTGACGAAAATCAAGAAGAAGTATCGCTTATTGATGTCGTAATTAACCATGGGACACCAGAGTTGAAGAGAAAGAAAGGGGAAAAAAAGGATAAGTATCAAGACCTGAAAATAGAAATAAAGAAGGATATGGGATATGCCAGTGGAAATTGTACCCATAATCATAGGAACACTAGGCACGATCCCAAGATCCCTGAAAAGGAATCTGGAAAAACTAGAGCCTGAAGTAGCTCCAGGACTCATGTGATATACCCAAAATAATAATAATAATAATAATAATAATAATAATGATAATAATAATAATAAAAATAATAATAATAATAATAATAATAATAATAATAATAATGTGGAAGTTACTTAGAGGTATCATTAGTGAAAGGCGGTACAAGTACCTAAAGAGGATACAAACATAATCCCCCACTAACAGAAAGGCTGCAGAAGGAAGTGTAGGGGCGCAAAAGACCAGCTCCTTATAGGCAAAATGGTAATGAAGAATAGTAAGAGAAGGAAACTCCACCTAAGCATGATACCAACACACATGGCTAATAGAATCCTTGAACATATATGGGGCAGAGGAAAGCACCATCAGCTTCCTCAAAAATACAATGGGCAACTGTAATACAGTACTTACAAGCTCTGGGATAAGACTAGGAGAGGTTAGCTTCTTTGCGTTGGTTGACTCTAATCTTGATCCTATTGTTTGCAAACGCTATTCGAATACAGTATTATACATACATACATACACATATATTTAAATAGATAGATACATAGGTAGATCGATAGACAAACAGACAGATATAGAGAAAAGCACATTATATATATATATATGTATATATATATAGATATATATATATATAATTTTGTATACATATAACATTATACATATTATATACATATATATTTTATATGTGCATTTATATATGAGTACATATTCGATGCGTTTGCACATTTTTTATGTGTGACAAACTTCACTGATGACACCACTAAACAATTATTTTACCAATTTTATTTTACAATAGAAAGCCGTATAATGTGTTCCCGTTGAAGCCACATTTTACAATATATTACGTTTTCCATTATGGAAATATTGTGTTACTTTAGTTATTCATGATCAAGGTACACACCCTTACTTCCCCACTACATATTATATTATATTATATATATATATATATATATATATATATATATATATATATAGTATGTGGTGTGTGTGTGTGTGTGTGTGTGTGTGTGTGTGTGTGTGATAAACAGTGAGAGAGTTTCGTAAACATAATTTGAACCTATGCATTGTTAGGTTGATATATGGGTGACCAATAGCATTATGCATATCTGAATGAGTGAAATGTCACGAGCGAAATTTGCATAACTATATATATACATATATATATATATATATATATATATATATATATATATATATATATATATATATATATATATACTATATATACATATATATATATATATATAGGTATATGCATGTTTGTATGCATGTGTATGATTTGTTTATATATATATATATATATATTATCTATATATATATATATATATATATAAATGAAGGAAAGTATAAAAGAAAAAAAAAAGCAAATTTTGTTTAACCCACCTGCTTCGTCCTTCGTCCTTCACCTGTCCTTTCTGTGGGAAATCTTTGATTTCATGAGGAGTAATATATAAATATGTATGTATGTATGTTTGTATGTATGTATGTATATATATATATATATTATATATATATATATATATATATATATATTATATATATATATAACCAAAGGTTTTCGACGAGATAAAACTATATGACAAACTTTATAAACTCATGTACCGCCAACAACGCCTAAATATAAACACCGCAACATACGGACAAACGGAAACCTTTTTTTAAGATATCAAAGTGTTTTTAATACACAAGCAACACGCGCCTGTGATTTGCGAACCGTGTGTACTTGTAATGGCTCTGCTGCGGTGCGAGTCATTCCAATATATATTTTTTTTTCTCTCTCTCTCTTTTCATGACGGCTAAAATGCGTTTTTAACCTCATTATAATCTCATTAACACAGGTAGATGAAAGAGACTCCCTTATACCCGGACATATTCGTCACCCCGAAAAAAACATTTTGAATCCCAAAATTAATCAACACATATATTTCTATATATTTATGTATATATTCGATGTGTACAATCTATCTCTCTCTCTCTCTCTCTCTCCCCAAGTATCAGAGGTAAATCTATTTCTCTTTCTGCCTGACTTAGATCTAGTGATTATACTCGTATTTCCCCGTATGGTTTCCACATTTTACGAATACGTTCTTTTTGTTATTCATCATTTCTTGCCATTTTCCCCCCGCATTTCATTTTCAGTTCATTTTTTTTTTTCATATCTAATTCTATGTTTGTTTCCTCAACTTCTGTGACTTTGTCTATTCCTTTTATACATATTTCAACTTTATCCCACTTCTCTCTCTCTCTCTCTCTCTCTCTCTCTCTCTCTCTCTCTCTCTTATTCTTCTCGTTTAACACTTCTTAGTTAATTCACTGATTACCTCATTTTTTTTATCGTTTGTCTTACTTTCAACCTCCCACCCACCCCACCCCCCAATCCACCTATCAGTCCCAATACTTGTTCTGGTACATCTGAGAAAACCTCATTACAGCTTATCTATCTTCAGTTCGCAAAAACATTAGATGCGAAACAAAATAAGCCATTACGAAATATTGGTCAAGGCGTATTTCTAAAATCTCTCTCTCTCTCTCTCTCTCTCTCTCTCTCTCTCTCTCTCTCTCTCTCAGACACATACACAAACGATTGCATCATAATATCATAAGGACTGAGAACAAATAACAATAGAGGAAATACAATATTCCTCTTCTACAACACGACTAAATCCTTATAGCTATATAAAAAATATGGATATTATGGACGGGACATTCTCAACTAATAAATTCAGTCACGTCAATTGACTACTGGCTTTCGTTTTATAAAACAGAGAACGCACAAGTTTCAGAAGGCAAGTTCTTGTCCAAGACTGTTCGACCACTTTAGATTTTAAAAAATCAAATAAAAAAAAAAAATTTAAATCAAGGGGCAGAATGGGAAACTCAGAATTTACCTTTCTGAGTTGACATCCATCAACTCAAGCCATAGCCGTCATTTTCATCCAATCACAAATTAAATTATCTCATAGAAATCAGAATAAAATCTTGGAAGGAACATAACTTGTATCGGTCGGTGACCCCCAGGCACTTACATAACATTTTTTTTTTCAGGCATTAATATTTATATTCTTTGGGATTTCAATTTATCATCTCTTGGAATTGAATAGGATAACAGCTGAACTTGGGTAATGGGAGATTAAGTAGTAATTATATCGCTAGCGTATATCTATACCCAAGGTCCTTTAAATATACTAGGAGTATATTTAAAGGACCTGCCTATACCGATAGGAATAGCAATAAAAGAGAAAGCCGAGATATGAAGTCCTAACCCTAGGACGTTGTGTCCTATACAGAATTTATTTATATATAATCTGTTCACCAATTATTATTACTTTTAATGCTTTTTTAAAACTACTCTCAATATTATTACTGTTATTACCATTTTTATGATTACTATCGTTTATACTACTTCAGCAACTGTGTGAATATTGCCGATTATTCATTTTTTCATCATGTTATCTCATGTATCTAGATTATGTATGTTACTGTCAGTGCTTTGTATATTCCATGTATATGGCCTGGAACTGAAAATAAAATTTATCATAATTATTAATTATTATTATTATTATATTATTATTATTTTTTTTTTTTTTTTTTTTTTTTTTTTTTTTTTTTTTTGCTCTATCACAGTCCTCCAATTCGACTGGGTGGTATTTATAGTGTGGGGTTCCGGGTTGCATCCTGCCTCCTTAGGAGTCCATCACTTTTCTTACTATGTGTGCCGTTTCTAGGATCACAACTCTTCTGCATGAGACCTGGAGCTACTTCAGCTCTAGTTTTTCTAGATTCCTTTTCAGGGATCTTGGGAATCGTGCCTAGTGCTCCTATGATTATGGGTACGATTTCCACTGGCATATCCCATATCCTTCTTATTTCTATTTTCAGATCTTGATACTTATCCATTTTTTCCCTCTCTTTCTCTTCAACTCTGGTGTCCCATGGTATTGCGACATCAATGAGTGATACTTTCTTCTTGACTTTGTCAATCAACGTCACGTCTGGTCTATTTGCACGTGTCACCCTATCCGTTCTGATACCATAGTCCCAGAGATCTTTGCCTGATCGTTTTCTATCACTCCCTCAGGTTGGTGCTCGTACCACTTATTACTGCTACCTTGCAGTAATAAGTGGTACGAGCACCAACCTGAGGGAGTGATAGAAAACGATCAGGGAAAGATCCTCTGGGACTATGGTATCAGAACGGATAGGGTGATACGTGCAAATAGACCAGACGTGACGTTGATTGACAAAGTCAAGAAGAAAGTATCACTCATTGATGTCGCAATACCATGGGACACCAGAGTTGAAGAAGAAGAGAGGGAAAAAATGGATAAGTATCAAGATCTGAAAATAGAAATAAGAAGGATATGGGATATGCCCAGTGGAAATCGTACCCATAATCATAGGAGCACTAGGCACGATCCCAAGATCCCTGAAAAGGAATCTAGAAAACACTAAAAATATATTATTATTATTATTATTATTATTATTATTATTATTATTATTATTATTATTATTATTATTATTATTATTATCATCAAAATTTAGTAATAAGGTCAAAAGAACCTTCATTTTGCATTCTCGTTTAGGGATCAATTGTTCTATCGATGTTACATAGTCACTGAAAGATGAAATAAAAAAAGACAGATCCCTATTGCGCCAATAAAAGTAAGATCTTTCAGGATATACGTTCATGGATAAAAGAAGAAGTAAAAATTCCCATTATTTTCTACGTGACTTTCCACTAAATATCATGGCCATGTGCAAGGAGAGAAAATGAAAATGCACAGACATAAAATGTGAAGAAAATTATAAACAACAAATAAAAAAAAGTGACATGATACACTTAGTACATGTGACAGCGTAAACTCAAAATTCAAAACGAAAGCTTGAAATACGCAAATACATTTTTTTAAAATTACAGTAGAGGGTATATGAAAAAGATTATCAAGCAGTCATTTGAAAAGTGAATTTCCAATCTTGTGGACGAGCGTAACAATAATATAACTAAATGTTTTTAAGCTATATAACAAAAATATAAAAACTGCAATACTCTGATGACTTTTTTTTTTTTTTTTTTAGCATTAAGCATTCACACCATTAACATTTCTGTTTCCCATTTTGAGCTCTAGATTTCCTTCCCTTTAAAACTGCAAATGTTTATTTCTCCAGTCTGAATTTATGCTAATGTATTTAAATGTCACCGACTCACAAATTTAAAAACAAGCGACAACTTCCTCTCCTTTCTCATAGTTTCGTTATGACGAAAAAGAAAATAGAAAAAATATCGGTTTCTAGTACAAATATCTAAGTAAAAATTCGAAGCCATAGATATCTTGCTTATATATACATACATACACATATATACATATATGTATATATTTTTATGTGTGTATGCATACACACACACACACACACACACACATATATATATATATATATATATATATATATATATATATGTGTGTGTGTGTGTGTGTGTGTGTGTGTGTGTTTGTGTGTGTATTTAAAATGAGTGCAATAAGAATGATACAAGGTTGCTCCTCTTCTCATTTTCTCTGTCGCCCGAGTTGAAAATAAACAAATAGAACTCCCGACCCCACATTCAACACACAAAATATCTCCTTTGATCAGGAGATGAAGGAAATGAAAAATGAAGTACTGTGGGTATTCAGCGAGTAGGAAATGATGAATAATTCCATACGCTAACAAACAAAGAGAGCACAAAGTAAATAATGATATTTTGTCGGTCTTCCATTTTAATTATTATTATTCATTTATTATATTTTTCTCTTACTGGTCCTTGTCGTTATTATTTTATCTATTTTAATTCTGACCTTTCTGGTCCGTGTCAAGCTGCTCAGGGAATTAATGACCTTTAGCCTTATTCTTCATGACTGTGCATATATTCCCATTAATAATAATATAATATTAATAATAAAACTCGCTATAGCCATTTTGGCATAATTCGCTTGGATTACTAATTTAATTCCTTCGTAATCATTCATTTTATGCAAATGTTAACTTTGACAGCTTATATTCATTACAACAATTTCCTCGCAGAATTTCTTTAATGTTTCTTTATCGTGTAATAAAATTACAAATAACAACACCTATCCCTCTGCTGAAAGAATCCTATCCAAAATATACTTGTCAGCGTACGGGTTTATTTTTCATGCAAATGGGAAATTACTTCTGTCGTGTAGAAAGAAAAAAAATAAAACAGAATGGCTAAGAAAGAAACTCACACCAAAAGGCAAAACTCTTATTCACTGAGACTTACGATGATCTGGCGTCTGCAGCGAAAATACTGTCGCATATAAATTCATCGTTAGCCAAGGGTAAAATCACACGAACTAAACTGACAACTCCCACGGCCCGGTAGAGTTCATTGCACAATGATTATGGGCTGGTCGCAGGAATTAGATCCCGTTTAATCTGAAATTAGCAGCAAAGATCGCGATGGTTTGTGCATTCTGGGATATGATAGGCCTATAAAATAATCGAAAAACGTCGAAGGAGAGAACCTGGATCATATAATAATAATGATTTTCTAAAGAGTCCACAATAATGCAAAGTGTTAAGGGTCAGTGTATAATTTTTAAGACTTTACAAAAAGCTTTCGAACCCTTCCCTGGGTTCATCTTCAGTCCAAATCTCTCAATATTATTACTGTTATTACCATTATTATGAATACTATCGTTTTGGACTGAAGATGAACCCTGGAAGGGTTCGAAAGCTTTTTGTAAAGTCTTAAAATTATACACGGACTCTTAACACTTTGTAGTATTGTAGACCCTTTAGAACATTATATATACTCTCGCGATAGAGAGTTTTTCCCTAATAATAATGATAATAATAATAATAATGACAAATAAAAGACCCTTAAAAGTCTAGTGTCGTCTTAAATTAAGCCCGCTTACGCTGGCATGGGCTTTTGCTGTAGGGTAGCCCGTAACTTCGAATGTTTGCGGTGCATTGATGAAATTTACCAGTACATCTATAGCGATAAACTTTTGCATCTTTTCCCCTGCACATTTTAGAACATATCTTTCCTTATATCTGAACTTCACTTCAGCCGGAAGGGGAAAACGTCTATAACTATGCAAAATGGAAACGGAAATTCTGACGTAAAAACATTAATGGCCATCATTGAAAAATAAACTAGCGCGTTATTGTGACGACACCTAAGCATATTGACATTTCTGAACTAATGTTGGCATCTTTGTAACTTGTCATCTAAATACCTCACCCTGCAAAAAAACAAAAACAAAAAATTATATACTGATTAGTATAGGTAATAGCAAAACCCCATTATGTACCTACATCGAATTCATGAAGAATCTGTCCAAAAGGATCTAATATACACGCGAATGAGGGCGAGAAAACGAGCATAAACAATAAGTAATCTGAAGGACCTCGTATCAGATAAAAGAGAGAGAGAGAGAGAGAGAGAGAGAGAGAGAGAGAGAGAGAGAGATGAAGGGGGGGAGAGCAGATAAAACGTGTGTCTAAAACAATATCTTCCACAAGAGAGAGCAGCAATCGACTGGCAACATCTTCAAACAGAATCCGAGACGAGCGGGTCCTGACATTAGGAGGGGTAGCTACGTGACGGGGAATGGGGCGGGGGAAGGCCTCCCCCCACAGGGTGGGGGGTCGGTGGATGCTAACCGGGGACTCTGGATCTGTTGGGAGAGGCACAACCCTCTCTTTGTCTTCTAAGCGGGAGGATGGAATCCGATGGCCGTTAGTTTAATTGTTAACTCCAAAGCCTCGTTTTACCCATTGAGAGGTCTCCTTTTTCCCCCCTCCAGTAATTAGTTTCAAATCTTCATCTCTAACAATGTTCACTTTCAAAGGTATATATATATCTATCTGCGGGAAAGTTTGAGGAGGAGTTAGACGGTGTTCCTTTTGCCTCGAGAACCAAAACCTCCCGGCGCCCTACCTGCGGCGAGGGCGCCACGCGATAGAAGCTGCTTCCAGTCTGAAACCTCTCCTTGTGCTTTCGTTTACTACCTCCTGAAGAAGTGTTTCCAGCGTTCATCCGATATTTTAACATTTTTTAATCAACTCTGTTTAGGACAGTGTGATTCATTTAGTTCAATTTATCTTTACCAATGAACATGTGGTATTATTTGGATCAAAAGAGCGTTTCATTCAAGGTCTGGGGAGTGGGTGAGGAGAGGGAGTCCTAGAGGGTATTCGCCAGTCAAATATCTATAAAACTACACACAGAGAATGATGGTACATATGTACATGAGAACGTGCGGCTACGAGATATCAGTTTTGGTATATGAAGAGGTTAAAAGCTTCAATAATTTTAAGTTTCAAATGAAGTTCAACTTAGATTTGATGGCTCGAGGATGTACCGTAGCACAGACTGCCATTTCATTTTCCTTTGAAAGGCCGTACTTCGCTGCTAAATATTCTTGTCAGTACAAATAAAGTATTTTACGTGATTTATGTAAAGCATATCCATTAACGAACTTAGTATATAACCTGTCTCCTCTTCGTATATCTCCAAAATGTCCTCTATTTCTCTGAGAGTCTTTAAGCTATACGCTACATCAATAAGATAAAGTTACATATTCAACTTAGTTATAAAGTAATATTGATAAAACAATGGTGCTATTACTTCTAGATTTGATTAGTTTAATTTAAGTCAAAGTACTACTTAGAACTTGCTATATATAGCCATATACGTATGTACCTCAAGACTAGTCCAATCAGTCTTGAACTGTTTTATTTATATATAGCCAAATAGGTTACTAATACCACCACCGCCACCCGCCCCCCTCCCTCTCTCTCTCTCACACACACATACATATACTATATTTATACTATACAAAACCTCACTTTTCGTTCTAGTCCGTTATTATCCCTGTTTTTACTTTAGCCCTAATTCCCTTTCTCCTTGCAAAAACACTACAATGATATTATGACTGCATATGGTGGAGAAGGTTTAATTTTATTAAAGCTTTCACTCACTAACTAGTCCTGAGTCCAGGTCTGTAGGCATGCATTGACGATGTTGTTGGTTCTTTTATTAATTCTTTTTTTTTCTGTTATTTAGTTTGATGTGCATTATTTCTTTAATAACTGCGGCAGTATTCTTGATTCTTGCCTTTTCTCGTTTTTTTTATATTAGTTGTTTTCCTGTTTACCCATGCACTTAATACACAATGCCAATAAAAATAAAAGTGTCTTGGTGTGTACTTTTGTGTATTTCTCTTCGTGGTTTGAGTAAATGCACACGCATTTACAGTACAACAGAGTGGAAAACTATCAAATGGAATATTAAATAGATAGTAAATGGAAGTACAGCATGCTTTGCATTGGAGATATCCCCCATCTCTCTCTCTCTCTCTCTCTCTCTCTCTCTCTCT
The DNA here is from genome assembly GCF_015104395.2 of Macrobrachium nipponense. NCBI lineage: Eukaryota > Metazoa > Arthropoda > Malacostraca > Decapoda > Palaemonidae > Macrobrachium > Macrobrachium nipponense. Next base: position 21,587,878 of record NC_087209.1, on the reverse strand, counting down.
CTCTCTCTCTCTCTTGCAAACTCAACAGCATTCCCCCTGTTGTTTTAACAACTCTAAGCCTCGTTCATTATACAACCACAAGTCTATCTTCCCTTTTCAGTCTGTTCTTAACTACCACGCACTTATCACAATCTGTTTTGATGTTGAGAGAGAGAGAGAGAGAGAGAGAGAGAGAGAGAGAGAGAGAGAGAGAGAGAGAGCAGTTAAATTTCACTACTAAGAGCTTGCTGTACCACGTCATTTTTTTTCTTTTTTTTTATGGGGTCGGCGGTAAGGGATTACTGGAGTTAGGGCAGAGTGGAAACAATTGGATCCTGAGTCGGGGTTTGGAAGAGAATAACGAATAAACCCCCTAGTCGGTGCTGTTAGGGTAACAATACGGCAAATGTGAATAAGGCACACTCAGCGTGATTAATGTCTTCACCGATTTACGGATGGTCTGCGGCTCGTTTCTTCGGGTCTCTCTCTCTCTCTCTCTCTCTCTCTCTCTCTCTCTCTCTCTCTCTCTCTTGCTTCTTTTATCATTTGGTAGGTGTATTTACATTCATGGAGCATACGGAATGTATACATTCATGAAGCATAAGAAAAAAGGACTGCTAACAGTTACGATGGATTAGGAGAACGGTCTGAAGAATGAAAACCATGGCACTGTTCTTATTCATGAACAGAAAGATTAAAGGACTGTTCACACTCGTGGGACGTAAGAAAGGTGGACTGTTTAATAAAAGCGTAAGTGTTGGATTTTTTACATAAATGAGGCCTGTTCATGAAGCGCAAGAAAAATAGACTGTTTACATAAATGGAACCTGTTCACGAAGTTCACAATAAAAATGGATTGTTTACATTCAAGAACCATGAAGCTGGACTGCACATTCACGAAGCATAATAAAAATGGAAGGTTTATTCATGAACACAAGAAAGGATTATTTACACCCATGAAGCACTAGAGTAAACTATTTCATAATAAAAGTTGCATACGAAGACTGGACTGTTTACCGTCATCAAATTGACTCCGTTAATGCACTGGGACTTCCAAAGACAAATAGGGCAGTCGGTATATTTTCTTTTTACGATGGAGCCCTCTCCCTTCATACACAACAGAAAGGAAAAAACCCGTTTATAAACGTCTCAGCTAGGGTCTTTGCCTTAAAACTTCAAAACATTCCTGGTTTCTTTGATGGTGTTTCACTGCAAGAAGAAAAATTTGACTTTTTAAGGACAACAGGAATCTCCTGAGACTTTCAAGAGTGACTGATAATTGTTTCCTGAAGAAGAAGAAGAAGAAGAAGAAAAGAAGAAGAAGAAGAAGAAGAAGAAGAAGAAGAAGAATGTAAATGTAAGAAGAACTATGAATTTCTGCTTATTTCTGCCAACGATCATGCAAAAGCAAAACTATAAAAGGTGAATCTTGAACTTCTAAATATAAAAAGAAGGGTGGCTCACTTCAAGGTCAAGCTTTTACTTGCATTTTCTTGATAATCATGACAATCTCAATGGAAATTTCGTATAAAAAATGAATCGATTTTAAGAAGTGGAGAATGTACCAGGAACCACTTCAAGGCATATGTGGATTTTCAAAACTTTCCAGCTTTTACTGGAAGGGCAACAAAAGGATCAAATACATAGTATTATACTCTGTTTTTTCCATCTGTCCACCCGCCTGTGGTGTTTGCGCATGGTAACACAGCGTCCCGGCCTTTAAATAATATCCTATTTGGATATTATTTAAATAATATCCTATTAACGGTGTAATTCGCATACAGTAAATTATCAAAACACTTTTCAGTTGCAAATGTACAGCAAGATGTCTTTTTATTTACCTAAAACTTACTCATAGCGTAACTATCTAAAGCCCGGGACGCAGTGTTACCATGCGCGACCACCAAGGCGGATGGACAGATGGAAAAAAAACAGAGTATAGTATTCAAAAATTGAGGGTATGTGTGATGACGTGGAGCGGAGGGGGGAGGGAAAACAAATTCAGGATAGATGATATATCCAATTGAGTATCCTTTAAAACTTAATTTTTCCTTCTGTGGTGAAAATAAAATTTTGTTTTGTTTGTATGGTGTTTTTACGTTGCATGGAACCAGTGGTTATTCAGCAACGGGACCAACGGCTTTACGTGACTTCCGAACCACGTCCAGAGTGAACTTCTATCACCAGAAGTACACTTCTCTCACTCCTCAATGGAATGGCCGAGAATCGAACCCGCGACCACCGAGGTGGGACACCAATACCATACCAACCACGCCGATGAGGCGATGTGAAAATAAAATCGTCTTAACCTCTGGACGAATTATAATAAATCACGATTTCAAGTTTTACTTATATAATTCTCTGAATTGCCTACTACTCCTCTGATAGGTCATTGCTTATCTGGGGTATATCTCGTTATAATCTTATAACCGTTGGAAAGCAGAAATTTGGTTCCAAGAGGACGCTGACTTATATTACGTAAACTGAAAATTATTTGCAAATATCAAGTGACTGTATGTCATACAAAATAATGATTCTCCTTAATATAGCAGTCTATTTATTTCTGATATTTTTTCTTAACGTTTATCTTTGTAAAGGAATTAGGTTCATTAAAATGTTAAAAGTACGACTGCCTTCAACAGTGACCTCGAAGCTGTTCTAAAAATGTCAAAGAGACATCGATAGTCAACCGTCGTCCTAAAAATTTCATATGTTTATTAAAATCATCAGTTTCCCCGACCTGCCTCTCTTAAAATTAAAACTAATCTCATAAAACAATAAGAAAAATATTAGTATGCGTTGCATAACAAATAATATTATGAACGAAGGCAATTCTTCAAATTCTTTGGAAAGCTCACTTCGCCATAAACTAGGTATTCGAGGCAATCAGCAAAGTAATCATTTTTAAATATATCACGATGTAGAAGAATAGTTTTTGCAATCTCTTCATTCAGATATTAGTTGAATGAATATGGGAAAAGATGATTTCGATATGTTTTGACCATTTGTTTAGGAGGACATGGCATGTTACATCCATGAATTTGACAGGTATTTATGTGTAGGTGGGAGTTTTAAAGTTATTGTTTCTTTTCGTTCAATCATGCTTCTAGAAATCTTATTCTGTGACTTGGTTTTATCGTACCTAATTTTCCTTCGGATAAGTGTCTGGCACATATAAAAAAACTTAAAGGAAATGGCAACATTTGCAGATGAACACGTCTATGTATATAAGCGTTTTCTGAAAAAAAAAAAAATTCAATAAGCCACTATAATTCGACCAACACAAATGGTCAATGTGTGTTGGCCGAAATATTGAGGCTTATTAAAATTTCAAAATTTTTAGAACAAACACAAACATATCTATATTATACACAATTATATATATACATGTTTGTATATAATATATGATACATATTAATGTGGATATATATATATATATATATATATATATATATATATATTTATATATATATATATATATATATATATATATATATATATATATATAATATACAAACGAGCCAGACGCCTGATGCGTCCGTGCGAGCGAGGACGCGTTTCCTCTCTTTCGAAAAAGATGAGATGAGCTCACTGAGGAATAAAAATATGTCGAGTTCCTCCTCCTCATCCTCCTCTTCTTCTTCCTCTCTTCCTCGAGATCACCCAATAATCCTGGCTTGTAACCCAGAAGGAAATTAATCACCGCCAGAACAAAAGATGCCGAAGGTTATGCCACCAACCAGACAAACATCCTTCCCTTGCCGGTACCGCGAGCAGGAGGAAGAGGATTCTGGCGAGAGAGAGAGAGAGAGAGAGGAGAGAGAGAGAGAGAGAGAATCTCCCAAAATCAAGCTTTTGTTTAACAAGGGTGGCTCTAGGGAATAATAAACAGTGGTCACTGCCGTATTCATACTCTAACTTGCTGAGTCGTGGATTAAAACCGTTTGGAAAACTTCCACATAATCTCAATACATACATTATTATAGATCTATGTATATATATAGGTATTATATATATATAGTAATATATATAATATAATAAACTTTACTAAAAAAAAAAAAATTACATCTGACACCAAGGTTTGGCTATAAAAGAAAAAACGCTGCATTTCGAAAACTAATGTTTCCTCAGCGGGCAGGATAATCCGTCCCGAAATAAGCAACCTTTTAAATTTATGCGTGTACGTTTGCGTACACACACATATATCTACAAAAATATGAATATAATATATATAATACTGTCCACACGCCTCTTCCTCTATGGAAGTGTAGGTATTAGAAAAGTCAGCCATCGAATTTTTTAGCAAGTCTTTAATTAAAAGGAAGAGATTACTTGCCTCAAGTAATTTTCTTGACCCCAGCAGACGCTAGTAGCCCTTCACAACAAGCTGGACTCGTGGATGGTAAGCTAGTAGTAGTCCACAGACTAATCTAACTTGAGCCCAGTCCACGGCAAGGGAGACATATCCCCGATGATTACTATATCTTCTCGTGAAGATATAATCACACTTCTATTAAAGGTACGTCATTGGAAACGGATAATCCTTCTTTAAATTTTGTTTATATAAGTTTTTGCAGCGTAGCAATGCAAAGTTGTTTTTTCTTGCTGCAAGGTGCTGGGAATGGAAAGAACATGAAAATTAACCAAATTTAATTAGATACTCTCTTATCTATTCATATTACAAAATTTACTTTTGCAGGCTCAGAAATTCATGTTCTGACTCAGAGAGATGCTTAAGAAGGAATTTCACTAAGATAAGCTATAGCAGATTCACATCAATCGTGCATTTGATGTCTAGGCCAGTCCCATACGACGCTCCTGATTGGCTGTTGATAAACCAATCACAGGGCTGGAAACTCTCAGTCTCTCTGGAGAGTTCACATGGGTAGAATCTATATTCCACCTCTCCTGAGGGATACGTCTTTCCAAATTATCCCTCAGGAAAGGTGGAACATATATCCTACCTATATGAACACTGGAGAGAGACTGAGAGTTTCCAACTCTGTGATAGGCTTATCAAAAGCCAATCAGGAGCGTCGAAAGGACTGGCCTAGACATCAAATGCACGAGTGATGTGAATCTATTATAGTACAACAACTAACAAGGAAAGGGAACTGTTATCTTTTCATGTCTATAAAGATATCGAAGATTTGCTTGTAGCTGGGAAGAATTCTTGTGAGATGGGAGGAAAGAAATATAATCTAAATACGGTTTCCCTCCCATTTTTTAAGTTTTTGTGCTTTGTCTTTATAAAGAATCCATCCGTAGCTGTTTTTCATTTAGTTCATCATAGATTTGTTTTTGCTAATCTGCTCCTGATTTATGTTAATTCGGAAAGTGCAACAATATTATTATCCTTTAACTTTGGAAGAATGCAAATTTTATAGATACATAAATCTGAGTTTATTTTTATTTTTTATTTTATTTTGGTGGTGGGGGGTGGGAGGGACGGGGAGGGAGGTGTTGGTTCATTCACACTGTCAGCCTGTCTGTTCGTATTAAAAGAGCATTCTTTTCCGACAATACACTGGGATTGATATTTAACCCAACACAGTTATCCAAGTGAGCTAAAACGGTAAATTCCTATATGGCTGATTAAGGAACATGATCCTAAAACACAAAGTCAGATTAATCCAACATGTTTTACTAAGCAGTTCCTCGTTGGACGAGTGGTTTTCGCGCTCGGCTACCAATCCGGTGGTAAGAAGTTTGATTCTCGGCTCGACCAACGCGGAATCAGAAGAATTTATTTCTGGTAATAGAAATTAATTTCTCGATATAATGTGGTTCGGATCCCACAATAAGCTGTAGGTCCCGTTGCTAGGTAACCAATTGGTACCTAGCCACGTAAAAATATCTAATCCTTCGGGCCCGCCCTAAGAGAGCTGTTAATCAGCTCAGTGGTCTGGTAAAACTCAGATATACTGAATATACTGTTTAATAAGCTTTCATAAATGAATGGTCAATTTTCATTTTGTTTACATTAATAAATCTAAGACCCGTCTCTGCTCAAATATGAAAGATACGTAGACTGCCAATATCCCGCAGAAATTATATGATTGCGAAGATAAAGTTATTATACTGTATAAGTGAACCAGTATAATTAGTGTAACTGTTATCGTCTTCATTGAAAGATACAATTATTTACATGCTGTATCCGTAATCGAACTGAACTGTGAAATACAAGTTTAGTTTCGGGGTGGTACTAAAATATTTTCTCAGGTTATAGATCAGCATTTTGTTAATACGTGGTATGCAATTTTTTCATGTAGTATCCGAGGCCGGTAACAATTTTATACGCTGTATCCGTATCTTGTTTAAACGATGTGTCCGTATTTACGGATACAGACCTCAGCTGTGCAGCACGATTTTTAAATGACGACACCGTCCATAACGAAAATAAATTGGTTCCAACATATTGCACATTTATTAAAGAAAGCGACACGAAATGTAGATTTACGTCTCATTACACAGAAGAGGATAAAAGTGTGCGTATAGGTGTATATATATATATATATATATATATATATATATATAGGTATATATATATATATATATATATATATATATAATCTAATAACAAGGAGCCCCATAAAAACACCAAAATGTAGAGAGAAAAGTACTATATTTCAGAGACTGCTGTCTCTCTCTTCAGGTATATGAATGAGAAAAGTTTACAGAAAAGGTGGTATTTTATACCAAGAGATTCGTCCACAAGTAAGCCAATTTAGGGTCACCCCCGCTGATAATCTCCTTTAATCTTCTTAAGCGTTGGTTGAATGAACACTGCGTCGACGATGTCGGATGTCCAATTCCCTTTTGAGATGTTCATTACCTGCTCTCTTTTATTAAGGCCGATTCCATCATTTGACTCTTGTACGGGCAGCTTGCTGCTATAAATTACACGTGACATATTCCAGTTTATTCTAATGGTTATGTTCATTTATATGATTGAAAATAGCCGAGTTCTGTTGTCCATACCTAACTGACC
>NC_087209.1:21570908-21575908 GCF_015104395.2 Macrobrachium nipponense | reverse complement strand
TACAGCGTCAATACAGGTAACACTCTGGTAAATTCATATCTCTTGTCTTAAAATCTTTCTTTCGCTACTTCAGTGCAGCCTTATCTGAGAGTGTCACCTGCATTTGTTATTTGCTAATTTCTTGTAATGCAAAGTTTAAGCCCCGTTCAGTTCATAATTAAAAAAAAAAAAAAAAAAAAAAAAAAAAAAACCAAAAAAAAAAAAAAAAAAAAAAAAACCTAGCTTTTACAGGAACCCAGAACGGAAGTCGACTGTGCAGTTAACTCAGCTCCAAAGTTTCGCTAACTGTACCAAGCTCAGAATGAATCATGACAAAATTTTGTAGAACAATTGCAAGTCCCAGCAGAATGGAGCTGCCGTAGTATGGGTAGAAAACTTTATTTATTAGTCTGTTGAAATTACTGGAGGAATGGGAAGGACGTTTAAAGTCTCCGATCATCTGTTTTTTTTTTTTTTTTTTTTTTCTTAAAGTTACCGAAATGCTGCAGTATCATGAGTCCATCCTCATGTATAAAACAGTAAATAGGCACGCTCCGCCAGGGGTATTATTACCAGTCTCACAGGTCGGACACAATCGTGAAAGAACCACAAGACAATTACATAAACCGTAGGTACCAAGAACCAGGACAAAGATTGCTGATAGAGCTTTATGTATCTGTTTGAGACTCAATTCAGTGGAACAAATTACCGAAAATCATACAGCAGGAAAACAGAATGACACCATCTAAAAACAAACTTAAAGGATACATGTATAGATGAAGTAGAAACATGTTCTTGCTTGATACGAACTTACTGTAGAGAATGGCATAGCTATTCAAATATGTAAAATTAGATCCCCGCCACCAAAACTACCAGAAACGTATGTAATACTCTGTAATATTGGTATAAATACTCACTATGCACTCTTATTTTGTAGTGAACTTTTACAAATGTATATCAATAATTTGTATGTGAACTTATTTTTTAGCTACACTTCAATTCCATTGTACAACTGAAAGCTATATATACTCTGTAATACCCACTGTAAATTTTGTGGAATAAAGGCATTTATTTATTCATTTATTTATTTACTTATATATGATATATGATATACATACATATATATATATATATATATATATATATATATATAAATATAAGAGAGAGAGAGAGAGGGCGGGGAGAGAGAGAGAGAGAGAGAGAGAGAGAATCCCGTCGATAAGTAGGTGATATCAATTGCTAAAAATGGGGCCCAACTAATTGTATCTTGTCTCTAAATTTCTACGTACTTAAAACAGAAAATGATCGCTATAAAATATCTCACATCAAAATACACTTAAGAAAGATGCGTACGAGTAGTATATAGTAGATCTAGCACAGATGTTCCTCCCTTAGCACAAGGCTTACGAATATGAAAAATTCAAGGTGTTTTAGCATTTGATAACCAGTAGCTAATCGATTTCTTCTTGTTTAAATGAAATAAGTTGTTAAAATATTAGCGGTAATGTTTATCATTTATCAGACCTACTTTCAGTAAGAGGACATTAGAAATTAAAAATTCTTTAGCAAATGATAGAGGAAAACATTATAACCTTCACAGGTTCTGTCAAATGAGATTAAATTTCTGTACAGGGTAGTCTGGATCAAACATACTGTACTAGTCGGGTTTGATGCACATACACTGACATATACAGACTAATATAAATCAAATATTAATTAATAAACGGTAAAATATTAAATGCTAAAAGTTATCCTGTTTTGCTTCATAAGATTTCCCTTATGTAGACAGAAGTCTGAAATAAATAGATCGGAAACATACACACACACACACACACACACACAAAACCACGTGCATCTTTGGATGTAACTTTCAACGTAACTTAACGCTGCCAGTTAAAAGTACTTTAGATTAGATGTGAAAATTCCCGGCGTTACTTAAAATTTTATTGGACCAAAAAAAGTTTAATTCTTTACCGAAACTTAGAAGTCTGAAAGCGGCCAATGAAGCTTCCTTCGAGTTTTTCTTCTTCCTTCTGATTTTTAGAGAAAGAGAGCGACTCCATTTTCGTTTTGCCCTTTTCCTCCTCCTCCGATTCTTTGTGAATAGTTAATTAAGTAAGACGTTTCGTGTAACTTGTATGGTCCCGTAGGGCATCATCTAAAATTCCCTTCTAGAGAGAAAGAAAAAAAAAACATCTGGCGGAGGGAGTTTAGAAAAACCATTGTCGGTGATCGACCAAAACTCGCTGTTGTTAGAGAACTCGATTAGGTATTCTGATGTAGGTAATGCGAGAAAGACGCCATTTTACGCTGCAACTTCCAAGTTTGTTTTGGATAAGTTCCTCGCGGGCCAATTACTTTTCATTATATTTCTCGTAAAACTTTCGAGAATGGGCGGGGCCACGGTTCTCATATGGAATATTTGCAAAAAAAAAAAAAATAAAAAAAAAGGCTGGGGAAAGCGACGGGGTGGGCTGTTAGAGGGGGAGGAAACCGGCCCTTTGTTAGAAACTTATTTATCGGTATTCCTTTAGTAGTTGGAATTTCCACAAGCATAGCCTTTATGTAGAGTGAAACCCACACTAATTATCCTAGGTATATTCAGGTCTACACAGAATAATTCCGACATCCTGCCCAGCTGAACTCTCATTATTGATCTGAAATACCCTCTACCCTCTTCGGCCTGTCATGGCATTCTTCCGAATTTACACATTACTTATCAGCAGCGACTATCTGGCATAGCTATATAGGTTTTCCCACTACAAAGATGTAGTGATGCTTATTGCAAGCTGCATATGTACTTTTGAATCAGACCTTTTTCAGCAACTCGAAAAAAAAAAACAATTGGAATACTGGTAAGGGTTACAACGGGAATACTGGACGAGTCGCTAAAAACTATAACGCACGCAAGCTTACAAACCACTACAACATGGGAAGAATGGTCAAATTAGTGAAATATACAAATGGATGATTGGAAATAGAAAGATTACCTGCAAGTGGAACAACAGGACGGTTACAAGCAAATGAAACACCGAAAGGTTTATAAAACTGCACGAACACTAGAATGGTTATCAAAAACTTGAACATTGTAAGAACTGTAATCGACTAGAAAATGGGAAGGGTTATAAAAAAACACGAAGGATTAATAAATAACTGGAACACTGTAATATTTACTATGACGTTGGAAAACTGGAAATTCGTCAGCGCTGGAAGCCAAAAAAAACTATAAATAGTCATTCCAGCGTTTTTATGATTGTATGCAGGCTCAGCGTTGAGAAAAAAAAATAGAAATAATCAAACATATTATATTTTAGTGCATTACCTTATTAATGAAATAAACTGGTGACTCAAGAAAAACCGAGCCAGCTTCTAATATATTTGATATTGTTTGTTTGTTTGTATGGTGTTTTTACGCCGCATGGAACCAGTGGTTATTCAGCAACGAGACAAACGGCTTTACGTGACTTCCGAACCACGTCGAGAGTGAACTTCTATCACCAGAAATACACATCTCTGACCCCTCAATGGAATGCCCGAGAATCGAATTCACGGCCACCGATGTGGCAGGCCAACACCATACTGACCACGCCACTATATATATATATATTATATATATATATATATATATATATATTTGATATTAAAACGCTACAGTAATGAAAACAATAATAAGACCCACATAAACCACACAACCTGGTCATTCGTTTATGCTCTCCGCCATCATTTTGAGAAAGCCTAAAACGCTGCTGAAAAGGTTTTCTATCGAATTGCAGGTAACAAACAAAAATAAGCATTAGTTCTGAGTTGCAACCTCTATAACTATAAAACACCAGGAAAATTATCATCATCCCCATCCTCGGGTGTGGAAAAATGGACGTCATCAACATGGCATTTAAAATGAAACGTCTGACCTTAGCTTATCCCAGTGAAAAGATTCTGAAACATGGATTCTCTTTTCACGTTACATATATCCGTATGAAGATATTCACAACAAAGGAAATAAAAGCGAGACCCGGTAATCCTCGAATGCAACAAATATCGTTCTCTTATTCTGAATGAAATGGGGCTCCTTTCGCCAGAAATTGAAATGTCATGTTTTAAGAAACTGCTGAGAGAGAGAGAGAGAGAGAGAGAGAGAGAGAGAGAGAGAGAGAGAGAGAGAGAGAGATAAACATGAATGATTGCGAAAGAAGACTCTGTAGCTGAAAAGTATATTGGTTTGGAAAGGTAATGTCATACAAATCAGAATGGTTGATAAAGAGAAATGCTCCTTGAGTATCAATGGAACTGATGGAGTCGAAGCCATTTAAGAGTATATATCTCGAGGATAAAAACATGGCTATATTGTTATCCTGATCCTTTTTCTTTCAATACGCTTTCTCTGTCTCACTTTCTCGTCCTTGAGAATTCCCTAAGCCTCCCGTCCAATTTCAATTCTCTTCTCTCTCTCTCTCTCTCTCTCTCTCTCTCTCTCTCTCTCCCCTTCTGCTCAAGTTAGTCTTCCCTCAGACGAAACAAATGACCAGCTGTTGTGTTGACTATTGGGAAGGAAATGACGACATGGTGGCGCCATTACGTTAGATCTTGTGCCTCTTCAGAGCGGATGGTGAGGGATACGAGGTCACATCGCAAGACAAGTTCCCCTTTCGGCAAAACCAGAGGCCGATCCGCTGCACGAAGCAAAACTAGGTGCACCCTTTTGCAGAGGAAAAGCGAATTTTACTCGGCAAATAAAAACAACAGACACAATAAAGCAGCAGGAAGTCGGCGGTCTTTGTCGGGTTGAGAGAGTCCAGAGGTCCACACCAATAATCTTATTTCCTTAAGAAAGGGCCCGTGCTGGCATGGGGCTGGCTAAGTCTAAATCAGCCAACATTCTCAAAATATTGATGCAAGAGACTTGAAAATGAAAATCATGTTTTCAAGAGATCTTTGACACTACAAAACCGTTTTATTACCAAGTATTTCTTGTAACAAATTTAATTTTCTATGTGATTCTACTCCTCTTAACTCCCTTAACC
>NC_087209.1:21563408-21565908 GCF_015104395.2 Macrobrachium nipponense | reverse complement strand
GAGATGCAGTCTCTGAAATATAGTATTTTCTCTCTATATTTTGGCGATTTTATGGGCTCCTTTTATTAGATGGAATTCTGTTGTAACAGAACATTTTTACCAGTCATATATATATATGTATATATATATATATATATATATATATATATATATATACATATATATATATGTGTGTGTGTGTATCAGTATACATTTGGATCTAACTCCTTCAAATACAGGTGCGTCCGCAATGCGAGACTAAGCATCATTGGCATGCAATATTGCAGCAACAGGTAGAATATCGCAATGACAAGTGTGTCGAATATTTATTAATATGTTTATGCAACTAGGACGACAGAACACCAGACAAATGCAGAAGAGATAGCTAGGATCCACTGTCCTCAATAGATAGGTAAACATAAAAGAGAGAGAGAGAGAGAGAGAGAGAGAGAGAGAGAGAGAGAGAGAGAGAGAGAGAGCTGGGAGGGTTTGGTTGTTGGAAATGGAAGAAATGACAATTATAACTCTCTCTCTCTCTCTCTCTCTCTCTCAGCTTCATGTTCTAACATCATTTATCTTCCATTTCCCTTAAGATTTTGGCTTAAATTTTGCAACTTCCGTCTTTCACTTTTGTAAAGCATTCAGACCCTTGCCTCCAACGCCCTAAAAAATACAGCCATGTTTCCTTTAATCGTTTGTCTACATGTGTGTGTGTGTGTGTGTGTGTGCGCGCGAGAGAGAGAGAGAGAGAGAGAGAGAGAGAGAGAGTACAGATAGTGAGTATCTGTATACATTAATCTTCTGTCAACTTTTCGAACACTTCGAAACAAGAGTCAGCTTGTCTAAATATTGACATGATTTCGAGGAAACATATCATAGTCCCGGCTCGACCGTGTTTTCATTCGTTCAAAAATGATATTGAAAACTGATACCAATGATCACCAGAGGTGAGTGTTTTGGATGTACAAGATCAAGCATCTTTCAAAGGTTTTGTCATTTTTTATTTTTCACACATATCATGACTGCGTTATTTCTATTGCAAAATTTGCAGTTTTCTTGGAAAATGTCTTGTGAACTCTTAAATTTCTCTGACAACTGCTAGTTCCTCGTTGGACAAGTGGTTTTCGCACTAGGTTACCAATCCGATGATCAGAAGTTCGATTCTCGGCGCGGCCAACGTGGAATCGGAAGAATTTATTTCTGGTGATAGAAATTCATTTCTCGATATAATGTGATTCGGATCCCACAATAAGCTGTAGGTCCCGTTGCTAGGTAACCAATTGGTTCTTAGCCACGTAAAAATATCTAATCCTTCGGGCCAACCCTAGGAGACCTGTTAATCAGCTCAGTGGTCTGGTAAAACTAAGATATACTTAACTTTTTTCTGAAAGCTAATTTACTTATTCCAAACCGTATATTCAGGCTAGGTACTCGTTATCAATTCTGTTTCCATTTATGTAACCCACCAGTTCTGCGTGAATCTTTATCAATATTTCGCTAAAAAATCTCATAACAGAAAAAAAATTAATCATTACCTTTCGATTCCCGTACTAAATTTTACGGAATATTTCTTGGACAACACTCCTCGGAGCCTTCGTATGAAGGCTGGAATGCATACTGGAATATAGAACTTAGGCCAAAGGCCAAGCCCTGGAACCTATGAGGCCATTCAGCGCTGAAACGGGAATTGACGGGAAGAAGGTTTGAAAGGTGTAACAGGAGGAAAACCTAGCAAGATGGACTATGACACAATTGTTGGGAGAGGGTGGAAAGTCAGATGGAAAAGAAAATATGAACGGAGGTACAGTAAAACAGTAAAAGGAATGAAAGAGGTAAGTACACCCCTATCAATTCCCTTCATTTTAGAGAGAGAGAGAGAGAGAGAGAGAGAGAGAGAGAGAGAGAGAGAGAGAGAGAGAGAGAGAAACTAGGGGTGTGGGCACAAGTAAGGCGTGTTCAGATGGATCGAGATTCCCTCAATCGAAGAATAAAACAGCTATCTTTCCATTCACTGCTTTCAGTCTTTTAAATTATATATACTGTCCTACGACTATACAAATCAAACACTGGTTATCTTACCACGATACTGCCGAAAGCTTTTGCTTAAAAGATGCAGCAAAACTATATGATAAAAATTCGCACTGCTTTCTAGTATACTGACCTTGGTGAATTTTGTATTACTTTACTGCTTTTCATTTATTGTTATTTCAAGGTAACGCAGCATAAAAATATACGAAAAGTTTACTCTGGTTTTTTTCGGAAATGTTCTGTGCTATCAGTGATTAGAATAAATCTACATCGTTCAGAGCAGTTCAAAAATCTTTTTTTTTTTTACCTGAAACAATAAAATAGTTTGATAAATAAACAAAATGCCAAGAATTTTTAGTTGTTTTAATTAAAATATATGCCAGGTCATAGATTTTCTTTCTACATTGGAAAAAAGCCAAGTATGCCGAGACGACAAACAAATAATGAGAGGAGAATAAAAATAATTAGAAAATAATAAAAAAAATATTTATAT
>NC_087209.1:21548408-21558408 GCF_015104395.2 Macrobrachium nipponense | reverse complement strand
TGAAATCTGCCAATATAATTCACCATCGTAGCCTTGACAGGCACTTAAGGCAGGGGAAGGGTTATGATAAGGTATATAAATAAGGAAATTTACTGTCAATGATTAACCAGTTTTAAACTTAAAACCCCCTACTAAAGGGTTTGAAAGTGTTTAGATACTGGTTTGAATATTGATTCAAGTTAGTATCTAAACAGACTTATGGGTACGAAAGCACCTCGCAAGTATCACGATTACGTCCAGAACTCTAATATCCCTGGTGTCCTGGAGTCGCATTTTCAAAGGAGTTGAGGGTTGTGGCCTTTCCCATTCCAAAAGTCTTGGAAGGAGTCGGAGAACCGAGAATTCCAAAGAAGGGCACACAAACCTCACCCAAATATTAGTCTTTTTTTCAATTGGGTTCAATTTATGGGAAAAGGAGAAACTAATAATAACAAAACAGAATGAAAAAGTAAAATACAATAGCCATGTGAATGTTGATACCATAAACCAGCCATGACCCCGATGTTAACTACCAACCGGATAAAGTAGAGACTGACTGCCAAACATCCCTTCGTACCCTACCTTCCCAAAACTGGAAGGGATGGCACCCCTAAGGCACCCCTAACAGTGACAGAGGACTAAAGGTAGACCAGACCCGTTTGTTGGGGCTGAGGTGCATCTTAAAAGATACAATCATCACCACTCCTACCTCTGGAAAAAGCTCCCCCTAGATCCTACGAGCTCATCCCTGGAAGTAGTTCCGCAGTTCACCCGTTGATGCGGCAATGCGCGATGGCAATTGCAGTCTCGAAGGTCCAAATATTATCAGGAGTCGTATATGTGCACACTACTTTAAAGTAAAAATATCTACGGGTGAAATTGGGAAACTTGCAGTTGCACTACGAGGTTGAACAGCATATATATATATATATATATATATATATATAATATATATATAATATATATATATATATATATATATATTTATATATAATATATATATATATATATTTATATATATATATTATATATATATATATATATATATCTATATATATATATTATATATATATATATATATATATATATATATATATATTATATATATATATATACGTATATATAGAATATATATATATATATATATATATATACATATATATATTATTAATTTACGTGAGAATGTACAAATACTCTGAGTACTGACAACTTACTCATAACTTCGAATCTACAGATAAATGAAAGGTTTTCTGTATCAATGAGTATCTATCTACTATAAATATTGCGAAAGACTTTCAAAACAAATTTCTAAGCGTTTAATCCTAACTTTTGTAACACCTGCCAGTAAAACACAAAACTGAAACTAACAGGATTAAAAATATAAATAAAACAAACTTGGATACAGGATACAACATTTACCGGAGCCATTGCTGTCGACTTGCTCGTACCTCATCTAAAGATGAGGTAGTGATGGTAACAATGAATCAGATTCCCTGAGGTCACAATGATAGTGGGGCAAGAGGGGGAAGGGGAGGGGATGAGATGTAGGTTGAAGGTGCGCCCAAGGTTGGTGGCGACTTGGAATATATATCTGATCGACTCCACGAGGAAGTTCCATTGGGAAAATGACGTATTCAAGCGTGGTATGGCATTTCCTTAAAATTCCATCATATCCCCACCTCCTCTCTCTCTCTCTCTACTCTCTCTCTCTCTCTCTCTCTCTCTCTCTCTCTCTCTCTCTCTCTCTCTCTCTCTCTCTCTCTCTCTCTCTTCTCGGTTACATCTCGTGGCTCCGAAATCTTTACAGAACTTTGCGTATCACTAGACTTATGTTTTATCATTTTCGTTTATTACCATTTCTAGCCATTAAATATTTTGACCCCGCTCAGTTCAAAGGAAGTTAAATGCGTTAATACATATACATAAGCAGTACATATGTACGTTAATATGCATGTAAATTACTCACCTATATTTGCATAATTACCTCTAATATTTATATATATCGATACTTGTCTTGAGTGTTTCTGTTATTCTTTTTAATGCAGCCATAAGTTTCTCTAGAAAAGACTGGATTATAGCTAATCTTTTTGGCAAATTTTCTATACTATTTTTTTTACTTCATTTCCAAACCTTTTCAACCATTCTTGTGCACTTAACGTTATCATTTTTCTGTTTCGTCTGTCGCGATACATGGCGATTACTAACTTGGTAACTTCCTGGGACATTAACAGCTGACTCCCTCCCATCCTGTTTTCAAATTATTTTTCGCTATGATATTTCAATTTTCCCCTCTTTATGGAATCTCAAAAATCGCCTGAATACTGTTATACAAATGCAGAGCTTTGGAATTCCCTCCCTGGATCTTGTACGTTACACCCAAACCATATGTCAGTTGTACTGTACATCTCGTGATCTTCGTTTCATACGTATTTTTTATATAACTTTGGCCCACCTTAATGCAATGAGCCGTTACATGAATATCTCAAGAGTAAACTTTTCTGATTTATACGAAAAAGTAGATTAGAAAATTACTAGGATATGATTTCTCTTCATCTACATTCCAAGGAAGGCAAGTTTTGATGAAACTTTCTTGAACTCATACAGAACACGAATAATTTCCTGTCCTTCTTCTTCCGCAAGGGATATTGGGTAGAATTGACAGTGTGTTGGTCGGTTATGACACTAACTTATTGCCTAGGTCATATTAGTTATGTTTCTTAACAAAGAGCTGGAAAAACGTCGTTTTTTAATTATTACCAAATAGTCGAAAAAAATATGCATTTGGCTAGCAAAGAAAGACTAGATTATCTTCTAGTCATTACTATTTACAAAAATATATGTCATCACAAATTCAATAGCAATATTCTTACCCAATCTGGTAACCTAAAAAAAAACCAGACTCGGTGTAAAACAAAACACTTAAAGCTTTTGCCCCCTCAATTTCACGAGCAGCACACCATTCTCTCTTTTAAATAGATCCATCCAGTTTCTTCTTTTTAGTAAGTAGTCTAGCCTGGATATTAAGGCTAACTTTAACTAATACGTCTGCCCACATCCACCCCTCGCCGTTTCTGCCTTTTCCCAACACGCAAACCTTCAATAAGTATAACCCCCCCCCGCCCCTTTCCTACCAACCAGTACCCTTGATCCACTTTCACCTTTGCTACCCTGTTTTCTTCTTTGTAAGTAGGTGACCCTGTTTCAAGGTGTAAATAAACGAGATTGATGCAAGAAGCAACGCAACACTAGGGATAAAAGTCTACAGACACCAAACACCTTATTTCGATACCTACTCAAGATATCCTCGTTTACAACATAAGTTTCTTGGATGTAAAACATTTTTTCTATTACAATAACTCCCATAAGCGAACGTTTAACCTTCAGCTTATGAAAGAATGAGAAATATGTAAGTCTTACTGTCTGGATGCAGTAACAGAGAAAAAGCAATCATAAGAAAGACTGAAAACCTTAATACAAACTGAATGCAGCTAATGCAGCAATCAAGTTTAATCCACTTTTTACCTATACTTTCACACACTAATTTCCGATTGTTTTATTTTTAATGCAAAATAACGAAGTGTATATTAAGATCGTCATAATCAAAAGACAGCAGAGAATAACCTCCAAAGAAGACCGCTGGAGCAAATGCCAAGAACAGACAAACCTGCTCGACCGATTTCACCTTCCTCCTTTTGATCACTAATGTTTCATAATAAACAAAACATGCCCGTCCGTTTTCAATATCCAGCTCCGGTTAATCAGCATTGGACCAATAATAAAAGGGAGGGATTTGCGGGAGTTTATTCATGGAAAACATAACTGCATTGAATTGGAGTTATGAGTTATGCGAATATAAAAGAAATTAAAATTTGGGCTATGTATTAGATCCATACCCATGTTTCATTTTGTGAATATACATGTTAACTTTTTCGGTATATTTTTTTTTCTATTACGCATTTTCATTATTTGATGCCAGAACACCGTTTGATGGGTGATATTTTACTCTCGTTTAATTTGTTGATTTTAGGACGGAAAGGTCTACTTTTTCCAGTCAACATGAATAACTCTACCTTTTTTAATCATATATATATATATATATATATATATATATATATATATACATATACTTATGTATGTATATTAAGCATTTAAATATATATATATATATATATATATAATATATATAGTATATATATATATATGTGTGTGTGTGTGTGTGTGTGTGTGTGTGTGTGTGTGTGTGTGTATGCGTGTGTGTCTGTGTAAAATTAACGACTAATTTTGTATGTTTCCGCTAGCAGTGACCATTCATTTAGTGCTTACGATCACTCCGCTTCATATCTGAATACTCAACGGGTTTTTAAATGATCTAGATTATCGGCGGAAAATAACGTGAAATGCAAGTGTTGAAGCATTCTATGTGGTCTGTGTAATCATTATTTGCAGTGAATTCACTTCATTTGGCCGCTAATATAAAAAAGCCATGAGGAAAAAACTGAATTAAATGGGTGCAGAGATGGTTAATCTAGATAAGCAAGTCAATTACATGGGAATTTGCAATATTTCTCTAAATACAAACAGAACTGGGTGCGCTTTAGTATGAACCGTAGTTTAAAACGCCATGATAAACAGGCTGTTTTTCCTCTTGCATTTCATGACAGCAGGAATAGGTCTGTGCGTGTTATATATTTAATCATCACAAGCAATTTTTTTTCAATTTTCCATTGCGTTTTATGTGTAGCCATCAGGGTTTTAGGTCGTTCAGTCGCGTGCCATTGTAATGAACTGGAAAAACGAGTTGACTTGCAACGGTTTCCGAAAAAATATTTGCAGAAAACATTCAGTCAATGAAAGCAATACTCTCCGATTTAATTAGGTAATCTGTATCGTTTTTAAACAATATTTTCATTATCTAAACTTTTGTATATATACGCCAAGATTTATATATATATATATTCTATATATTATATTATTATATCTATATAGTATTATAATTTAATATAATATATTAATTAATATACATATATATAAGTCAACTCTATGTAGGCACGAAGAAACACGTACAAGAGAATATCCCGTTAAATCCACTGGTAGGAAAAGGTAAGTGAAACAGGGACTTGGAACAAGTACTTTCGTAGTATATATATTACATATTCCATATTATATATATATATATATATATATATATATATATATATATATATATATCTCACAAAAGTATATAAAGCAAGAACCGCCATCAGTGTTTAATTTGCATACGAATGTAAAGAAAGTTGTGAAAAAAAAGTAAAATAAAATCATTCTTATCCTAGAATTTTGGCCTGTTCTGTGTTTCTCTATCTTGGCCTTTTCCTTTCCAAGTGCACACTTTAGGAAATAAGGTTATATCAGTGCTGACATATTTCCCTTCCTCGAAGTTCTCTGGGGACATTCGGCGACGGGTCTTTCGGATTTGTACTGCGACTGTATCCTTCGGCCGCAGAACTCCCTCCCAAAGGCAAAGGGACAGACCAAGAAGCGAATTTAGGACAAATACTTGTAGTGCAATATAGGTGGGATGAGGAAATGGCGGACTTACTTTCGACTGATAAAACCTAAATTAATCATTTGTAAATGTTAAATCGTGGGTTTTATAAAATACTGCTATGAGAGTTTAATCTATGAGAATTTAATAAATTAAAAACAAAAAATTGTTTATTGCCGATGCCTGAATAGCAGAGCGATATATGAGATGTCAACGTGAAAAATAATGATAACTTTGTTATAAGAATAACAAAGTATATTTACAATTTACAGTAATGTGTAAGGCACTTTATCTCGCAAACTTAAGTGTAAATCTGCATCTTAGACGATGGGACTTGTTTTCCCTGTGACGTTGGCCTCTGTACTGAATAAAACACAAAACCTTGACTCACAACGCTGCCAATGCAAAAACTAAAACAATAAAATCTACTAAAGTTTCAGTTGTTATATTTCCCTGTTTTCTTGACTTTTGTTCCTCAACATTTGCTCCTCTTTAATTTTTTAACAGGGCTACTGCCCTGTAAGGAGTAGAGGCGTCAGTGGACCTCATGCGGTGCACTGTATGCATAACTTAAGGTTCTTTGCAGCGTGCCTTCGGCCCCTAGTTGCAACCACTTTCGTTCCCTTTACTGTACCTCCTTTCATATGCAATTTCTTCATCTTACTTTCCACCCTCTCCCAACACTTGATGCATAGTGCAACTGTGAGGTTTTCCTCCTGTTACACCTTTCAAACCTTCTACAGTCAATTTCCATTTCAGCCCTGAATGACCTCATAGGTCCCATGCTTGGCCTTTGGCCTAAATTCTATATTCAACTCAACTCGACGGGGCTATTGGGACGCCAGCCAAATCTAACCAAACCAACAGGAACCGTAACCTAGGTTGCCAGCGAGTGTCCGAAAAGCAACGCAAGACAGCAGAGCGAATATGAAGCGAGAAATCAGGCGATAAAGCGTCAGCGAAGAGATTGCAATTTGGAGTGGCGGCATCTCCTGCGAAGACATCAAACAAGCATTAGCTTTCAAATTGCATTAAACCTCTCGGCCGCTTTGTTTGCTCCTCCTCACGTGGGAGAGAAGGACCCAGGAGAACAAATGCGGGATCACACAGTCTCTTTTATCTGTGGATGATCAAGCAAAAGCGGGTGCGGAGCAGCCACATTCGCTCGAAAACGATTGGTCCTTCAGTTTGAGACTGTGGTGTGGCTATGGAGTGTGACAGAGATAACAGGACTCGGCTCGAGATGATAGTGGCCTGAGAGAGGTTTCCAGAAACGAATAAGGAGGCAGTAGGCAGTATAAATCAAACCCCCGCCTACGCTTTATCAGCAAGCCCTCTACCAGTTTTATTTATTTATTTATTATTTTTTTTTTTATCAGTTGGAAACCGCAATAGTTACCCCTTTAGAAATTGTAAGCGTTTCATTTTGTATATGAGACCAGGACTTTGGCACAATTTGTTTTTCCTTGCAAAAATAGCTTGTTTTAAATTCTTTTATAACCGGCATGAAAATTCTTTTTTAAAAAACCTGAATACGCAGAACGAACACTAGTTAATACGTTACTACCTCCTAGAGTATTCAAATCAATTAAGAAAAACGAAAATAATAGAAGAAAAGGAAAGTGATTCTGAATGTATGCTAAAACGAACAAACTCAAACAAAAAGTGGAAGTAAAAGGTTTGAGATTTTAGGTATGTTTTTTTTTTTTTACCCATACTTTTAGAGGCAGTGCCGTCAGTTGGAATCTTCTCGATATTTCGCAAATATTTATAGGAGACTGTTAGCCCCGAGGTGCCTAGGTTAATTGTTTTAGATGGTCATCAATCAAGCACTTATACAACGTAGTACTATACTACTGCGATGATCAAACGAGCAGCATCCGGCTTAACTATTATCAGACTATGCAATTCACCAGCTGAGCAGTCTACGTACTGTCCAGGAAGATAAGGAGGTGTTGGGGAGTGATATGACCACATTCCCGAGACGATGAATCAATCAAGCTGGTTTCAAAGTCGTTTGGTTCGAATGCAGTGGTTTGATCACTCAGAAAACCAAATGGAAATTTCGGCTGTCCCTAAAAATAGCACAAAAGTGAAAGACCTTCGGTTTGGACACAGCAACCTTTCAGGTTATTTAGAACATTTATACAGAAATGTGGACAAAACCACTGAACCGCAGGATGGGACATAACGAAACTGGCAAGGGAGTAAAGCTTTCGAGCTTTAGGTGTAACATATTTTCGAGTAATCTGAGGTATTTGTGTGCGTAGAACATATAACCATGGCAAAATTAACTCATTCTCTGTGAATGTTATTAAGAATTTTAAGCTGGCGTAAAAATGTCAGATCATCAGTGTCCATTACTAGTCTACCCGTTCAACTTTGGCGACGTTTTGCACAAACCAGCATTATACAAAGCGTTACGTAGGAACTAAGCATCAAGCGTTATCATTCTGTATATTACACAACAGCACATCATTAAGTAGAAAACGATATTTCAACACTCGAGATGGTAATCAGCGGTTTTGTCGAAATACGGCACTTTTCGTAATCATTTAACGGACAGAAACAAACATATACATGATAGCGCACAATAGCCGTTTAAAAAAATGATGAATGTCACCACAGAATTCCAATGTTCACTGATTCAACTGGATTTTTAAAAATAGCACATCCTCGGCAAATTGAGTCAGATATTCCAGGTAAACAGTGGAATTTTGCAGACAAATATTCGCCGGCTAAATCAAATAATCCTAAACGAGTCCTATTTTTTTATGAATTAACTGATGGATTTCGCCAAAAATTAACAGGTTATTTACAAGATGAAATGATATGAAGTAGCGTCATTGTCATTTTAAAACTTTCCCGTAAATCTGATTAGAAATCACCATAATTAAGAAGTCTGTTGCAACGTAAGACGACGGCATTCACGATGAAATTATTAACACCTAATCACTATAAGTGCAAGCGATTTAAGCCTTTATAATGCAAAACGGAAAAATAAACAATTTCAGCAAATCTCTCTCTCTCTCTCCTAACTATCAAAGGAGTATAGTAAAAAATAGATAAATCACAAGTTAACAGCAGACGGATCCGTAAGCAAACAGCTCCACCCAGTTATCAAAATGAGTGCGAGCTTCCTCTCTCTCTCTCTCTCTCTCTCTCTCTCTCTCTCTCTCTCTCTCTCTCTCTCTCTCTCTCTCTCTCTCTCCAGTAATAACCGAGAAGAGAGTGTAGAAAGTTGTGTCAGGGGTTAGTTAATTACGCTGAATCGGAGTCACGAGCTATGTGAAAATAAAAGAAATAAACATTTTCGATAACGTATTAGTCAGCCATTCTTGCAGCTAATATTTATGCCAGGGGTAATCACTCTGATATCTGATCATCTCTCCATTTCACCTGATGATACGTGGGGTTGGAACAACTACTATTTCCGTTCAAAATTAAGCCCCAGTTCATTTTGAGGCTTTTGTAACCGGAAATGGTCAAATCTAATTCGATTCCTGAAGTAAAGGTTATGAATTTTCACAATTATGCTTTTCCCTAATTGGTGAACAATCTCCATTTTTGTGGCAAGAAATCGTTTAAAAATACTTGAGACAAGAAAAGTTTCTAAACTACTTTGCTAATGATACCAAATGATACTCTTACAATGAGTCATATATTGATCACTACTACTAATACTTCTATTACTGATACTACAACTACTGCTAATAATGATAATAATAATATTTATTATTAATAGTAGTAGTAGTAGTAGTAGTAGTAGTAGTAGTGATCAATATATGGCTCATTACAAGAGTATCATTAGTATCATTAGCAAAATAGTATAGGAACTTTTCCAGTCTCATGTATTGTTAACGATTTCTTGACACAAAAATGGAAATAATAATAATAATAATAATAAATATTATTATTATTATTATTATTATTATTATTATTATTATTATTATTATTATTATTGATGATGATGATGATGATGATGATGATGATGATGATGATGATGATGTCCCGAGGAAAAAAAATCATCATAAAAGTTATCTGTGTCTTTCATTCATTCGAATGAAACTCCCATACTGCAAACTCCTGTCCATCAAGCAAACTTTATCCGCTACTGTTCTGAAAGTTATGAGATGCGTGAAGAAGAATAAGAGGCTATGGTGTTGGGGGGCGGGGGTGGGACAGGGGATGTGGGTTTAGACACCCTGCAGAAGGAAGGAAGCGGGAGAGGAGATTCTTCTCGTGGTCTGTATTTATTTTGTTCTAGCACCATTTCACTTCACATCAATTTTATTATGCTGATTTTTCTTTTCATTTTTATTGTAGCCTACAACTCTTAGCTCTATCTTTCTAATTTTTTCTGTAATGTTTACTCCATTATTTGGAAATTAATGATCCATGAGAATGTGAGAGAATTATGAATAATTTTAACCTGTTCTTCGAATTGTTTTTCCAGAAGTAACAAAGTTGAGAATATTTACTTAGTTCTTTATTTTG
>NC_087209.1:21538408-21543408 GCF_015104395.2 Macrobrachium nipponense | reverse complement strand
AATCATTGCGATGACTTCATTGCCAAAGTTTCAGAATCGAAATGACCATTATCTCTCGAAAGGAAATTCTCTATCACGCTATACTTAGTTTAATACATATTTTAGGTGTGAAAAGCTAGGAATAGAACATACAAGAAAATGAAAAGAATTTATAGCTTTATAAAGTTATTTTTTTAAAATGTACCCATGTACACATTGAGACATTAAAATCAAATGTATATAAATATCCAGAGATCAAGTCCCATAACCCCAGCATGTGGTTCTCACACCCCAAAGGGGTATGGAAACCCCCCGTTAAGAGCCCCTGTTCTAGAGAATATTCCACCTGATTACTTATTAAAATTTCATTAAAATGGTCACCCACCTTTATGCAATGACTTCGGCCTTCAAATATAAAACACATCCAGCATAGCCTATATCGGAATGTGAGCAAGGCTGCTGATGGAGTATAAAATTTAAGACAAGGCCAAGCGCTGGGATCTATAAGGTCATTCAAAGCTGAAAGAGGAATTGAGAGTAAAAAGGTTTTAAAGGTGTAACAGGAGGATAGCCTTGACATTTTTACTTTGCTGATTGAGAAGAATCTTCCTTGACAAGTGGAACCTAGCTTATCAAAACCTATTTTTCGATCAACTTTCACATTAGAATTATCTAGGAACACAGGATCGCCACTCTCCCCCATTTAACGTCAAATGAGTTTCACGTAAGTGATGTTCTCACTTACAAAAACACCAGAGGCGAGTGTTTCTTAATCATTAATACGACAGTCTGAAAAGATCGCTCCTTTCCCTTTATCTATGCAAAACAAAGCTCCGCGTATAGATGCAAGCAAAGCAGCCAATCCGAACGAGAGAGAGAGAGAGAGAGAGAGAGAGAGAGAGAGAGAGAGAGAGAGAGAGAGAGAGAGAGAGAGAGAGAGAGAGAGCCTTTGTGAAATAACCTTCAATCCACACGAGACTTGCTTCATCTGAACGTTAGGAAGATCTCTTCCCCCAATTTCTTCCTCAAAGGCAGCTAATCAAACTGCGGTTTCGTCAAAACGTTAATTCACATCGAGTGTGCAACGGGCAATAACAACGGATGATCCTTTCAGATCTTAATGACGCAGTATTATGAATTGCGGTCGGCCACGATACAATAACTGTTGTTGCAGAACATTCACGTCGTTGTAACAATCCATCAGGGCCACATGCTATTAACGGGAGTTGATGACGACAACAGCAATCATACGTAAATTTGCGCGATAAACCCTCACGTAAATAAGTTCATATAATATCCTCTTGAATTTCGCCTAATTACAACCCCATCCCTAAATCCAATACATGAAATTATAGAGACGATGAATTTAAAAAGTACCCCCAGAAATATCGGAAAAATTTGGAAATTCTGAGAATTTTACTTATTCTGAATTTCCTTTTTAATATATAGACAAAAACCTAAATCTACTATGGAGCAGCAAGCTGATCGAAAACTAAATGTTGATAAGCCTGACTTCTCGTGTGAAAAGAGAATCGCCTGTTGACTGGATGATTAAAAGGCTTCGGTAATAACACAGTGGTATGCAAAAATTTAAAGTTGTGAAATTTCAGTATGGGAGGGAACCGGTTAGCTTTTTCTGTTGTTTATGTAGGGAGAAGATCATTTTGTTTGTATGGTGTTTTTACGTTGCATGGAACCAGTGGTTATTCAGCAACGGGACCAACGGCTTAACGTCGAGAGTGAACCTCTATCACCAGAAATGCACCTCTCTCACACCTCAATGGAATGCCCGAGAATCGAACCCGTGGCCACCGAGGTGGCACGCCAAGACCATACCGATCACACCACTGAGGGTCGTGATAGAAAATAATGACATAGCATTTAAAATTCTCAAGAGCGCTGAGAGTGAATGCAGAAAATAAATGATAATCATTGTTCAAATAAGAGAGGTGAATATTAGGAAATTATGTACAATCGAAAATGGGAAATTTCATTCGAATGCAGAAAATAAATTGTAATTATTGTTCAAATAAGAGAAGTGAATATTAGGAAATTATGTATAATTGAAAATGGGAAATTTCGGTCCAATGCAGAAAATAAATTATAATTATTGTTCAAATAAGAGAGGTGAATATTAGGAAATTATGTACAATCGAAAATGGGAAATTTCGGTCGAAGGTCGAATGCAGAAAATAAATCAGAATCATTGTTCAAATAAGAGCAGTGAATATTAGGAAATTATGTACAATTGCAAATGGGAAGTTTCGGTAAAAAAAAAATTTCCGCAACTGCTATTATATTCACGATGACAATGGTTTTACCACAACTGAAAATCTATGGAAAAACGAATGCAGAGCAGAATCGTAATGTTGAATGGGTCTATGCCGAGTTTGCAATATTTTGATTAAAACAGTATTTAGAAGAAAATTTATTTGGGGTAGATTGGATAACTGTAATTTAAACTATTCTTTTCGTGTGCCAATTCTTTTTTAATCATCTTTATAAAAGTTATTTATCCATTATTAACTTGTCTTTTTGTGTCGTATGCGCCAGTTTCCCTCGTTCTCTATCTGTCTTCCAAAAGGGTTATCCCTCCTCCAGAATCTCTGTCTCTGTCTGTCTGTCTGGTCGATAATATTTTTGCCGATTGCCCATTTTTCCGAATACCTGTATCTGTTACTGGGTTGAACTAACTATACGTATAATATATATATATATATATATATATATATATATATATATATATATATATATATATATATATATATAGCGTTCCAAGGTATGGCGGTTACTAGTAACTCGAAAAATAGAAGACTTGTAGGAGGAAGTACATCTCAGGTGGTCCTTAAAATACATTTATTGCAACGTTTCAAAACACAAAGGTTTCACTTTCAAGCTGTAAAGACATAAAACAATAAAATTAACATTAAAAGCGCTAAATTACAAATAAAAGACATAATACATTATAAAAGACAAGATAAAAAAAAAACTAGTTAGCAGAACCAACCATCAAGAGAGAAAGGAAGGACAGAAGTCAGAAGGAACAAACCAGAAATGACCGGCAACAGCTCACGTTAGGTAAAGAGTTGTCGAGGAAGACTGCGTGTTCAATTGAGGAACAAGCTGTTTAATAAACAAGAACTCCAGAATTGTCAGTAGTTTGCCATTCGGTGCCCGTCCCAATATTTCAAAATCTTTGTATTGTATATTCTGCTTGCATTTATTGGCGTGTTGTCTGATATTAGAAAATTCAGGATTAGCAAGTTTGTTACCAGTTCTATAGCTAACGCCCTTATGGCAATCAATTCTGACCCTCAGTAACCTGTGTGGATCCACGTAGTCCCTAGATTACATCTAGGGCAATTAAACTTGTACACAACACATGAGGTCATCAAAGGGTCAAGTTTATCCTTGAATTTAAACAAACTACCCAAACTGAGTGGGTTTGTTGGGATGATATTAAATCTAATAGCTGGTATATAATCAAATATGAGTTTTCTTGGTGCATCGTAGAAATTTTTTTCGTGGATTAAAGGTACATTGGCATAAAATGGAAGCTTAGGCGCAGTTTTTGTTGGTAAAATATTGACGTAAAAAGTTGATTTCTTCGTGAAAAATTTCCCAACTAGATGTCAATGAGAAGGCACGATGAAGTAATGTGGATAAAGAATTTAATCTAAAACCATAAGAACAGTGACTATAAAAATTTTAACCTAATCCTGAAAAATTCTCTTCCTGTAAACTGAAGTATTAAAATGATCATATTGTCGTAAGACTAAAACATCTAAGAATGGTAGTTTATTATCACTTTCGCACTCCATAGTAAATTTTATATTTGGGTGTGCCCTATTAATGAAATGAAGAAACCTTTCAGCGTCGTAATTGGATTCAAAAAGCGCGAAGGTATAGTCAACGTACCTTTTGTAGAATAGCGGATGGTAACTCAAATGACAGGTGTCTAAAAAATGCTCCTCCAGGGAGCACATAAAAATGCCTGCAAATATGGGCACTAATGGAGAACCCATAACCATACCATCGATTTGAGTGTAACAATTATTATTAAAAATGAAGGCAGTGTCCCGCACCGCCAGTTGCAATAGTTTCTTAAAATCAGATTTAATAAAATTATAAAAAAGGGAGTCAGTTTCAGGAAAGTTTCTTAATAATAATTTCAATAGTCTCATTCACAGGTACATTGGTAAACAGAGACTCAACGTCATAACTGACCATAAAGAGGTCTGAGTCCTGGCTAAGTATGGCTTCTTTGAAGTTGAAGGAATTTTTGATGTTATATTCAAGGGAACAAGGAACTTAGCTAACCTGTAATTCGGGGTATCATATGACGCTAGTATAGGTCTGATGGGAAGGCCTTCTTTGTGTGTTTTAGGAAGTCCATACATAATGCCATAGGTAGAACCATACAGAGGTTACTGAGGGTCAGAATTGATTGCCATAAGGGCGTTAGCTATAGAACTAGTAATAAACTTGCTAATCCTGAATTTTCTAATATCAGACAATACGCCAATAAATGCAAGCAGAATATACAATACAAAGATTTTGAAATATTGGGACGGGCACCGAATGGCAAACTACTGACAATTCTGGAGTCCTTGTTTTAATTATTAAACAGCTTGTTCCTCAATTGAACATGCAGTCTTCCTCGACAACTCTTTACCTAACGTGAGCTGTTGCCGGTCATTTCTGGTATGTTCCTTCTGACTTCTGTCCTTCCTTTCTCTCTTGATGGTTGGTTCTGTTAACTAGTTTTTATTTTTTTTTATCTTGTCTTTTATAATGTATTATGTCTTTTATTTGTAATTTAGCGCTTTTAATGTTAATTTCATTGTTTTATGTCTTTACAGCTTGAAAGTGAAACCTTTGTGTTTTGAAACGTTGCAATAAATGTATTTTAAGGACCACCTGAGATATACTTCCTCCTACAAGTCTTCTATTTATATGTATATATAATATATATATATATATATATATATAAATATATATATAATATATATATATTATTA
>NC_087209.1:21525908-21533408 GCF_015104395.2 Macrobrachium nipponense | reverse complement strand
TTAATGAATGGGGAGAAAAAGAAAACCGAACAAGGACCGAAGAGTAGTGGTTTAGATCGGAAGCAAAGCAAATTAGTAAGCTGGAGAAAGAAAATATAAGCTGGAAACGTATAGTAAAATACAACAGAAGGTTTATACAAACAAAATCATGATTTTAAAATGACTGAGATATCAAATAAGCTTTTGAAACTGAATCTGTTTATCAAACTAAGACTAAAACTCTCTTCGGAAGACATCCTCCCATTACCAGACAGAAGGAGAGAGAGAGAGAGAGAGAGAGAGAGAGAGAGAGAGAGAGAGAGAGAGAGAGAGAGAGAGAGACTGTAGCAAATTACTTCATTCATTAATAACGTGAGGAGTAATAACAGTGTCCAATTAAGTGTTCTCAGCAGACTTCCGATAAAAAGTGCAGCGCAAAAAGACAACATTGAAAGATGATTGCAATTACACTGCCTGAAATTAAATATCTAAGACTAAAGTTAATTTGTCGTATTGTCATTATGTTTAAGAATTAACGTATTTCATCACGGTTATTTTCTACTTTTCTGTAATAGGAGGAAACTATTTTTCTCAAATTCCCTTTCGAAATCAAAGGTCGAGTTTCTTAGATAATGACGTTATTTATGGCTCCTTTGGCTGGTTCAAACAGGTTTTGTAGGCCTGAGTTCAGGCCTCATAATTTTCGAGACTTCTAAACGAGAATTCTTATAGTTTTTTCTAAAGAAATGCATAGGTTTCAGTAGGAATTTCGAATTGAAAGCTCTTCGACAACTCGTCTGTACATCCAGAGAAAAGCTCCAGTTTTCCAAAACGAGATTTTCATCTGTGCTGAAAATGAAAAATCACTGAAGATTTACATGGGATAAATACTGCTGGATCAACCATGTGCACTGTCGCATTTTCATTATTATGATATTAAAGTAGTTTAACAAGACTGCTGAAAAACATCGCTTGACTCTCTAACTGTCAATTCCAATGTTTCCAATTACATTAATCTGCGTCAATTCAAGGAAAACGTTTACGATAACCCATAAAAAAGTACTTTACGACCATCAGATTATCTCAGACTTTCTCAAGGGATCACGTTAAACATATCTATAAAATATTTAATTTCTTTTTTAAATACTTCAGAATTTTGTTAGGATATTGGTCACAGTGGGGTCAAGAAGCCAGCACATGGAGAGAAAGCTGATTTGCTCTCTTCTCTCTCCTTTAAACACACATACATATTCACCAATGCACACAAAATTAACAGACGTACGATCCTCTGTTCATCCCTAAGGTACTGATGCTGTTAACTCCAGCAATGAACTCATGTTTATGGGCCGCTTAGTCTGCCTTTCTGGTTGTTTGTTAGCAATATCAGGCAATACCTTATGGTTGTATTTTCGTGGAAATTTGATCAAAGGTGAGACTTGTGACTGAAAACTGGGGACTGGGTATAGATTCTGGGAGACACCTACATCTTGATTTGGATATTCATTTTTTTAGCAGGATTATTTAAGGAATTACGTTTGGTCTTTTACAAAAATGAACTAAGATGGACCTCATGATTCAATTCTAAGATTTTGTTCGCTTGTTAGCAGAATTAAGTAATGTTATGCATGGATTTTACCTCAATTTTACCGAAGTTGGACATCGTGACTGCAACGCAGTGATTAGATTTTTTAATGAATTTTGCACTACTGGAGAAAGAAACCTTTTTGGGTGGACTACTGAGACTTGGCGGAGGGTTGCAGTTTCTTCCAACGCTCTCATCATAACTGTCATCATTGCTATTACCATCACCAAGACACTTCATAAATACATTTATATCAGAGAGATTTCATTCACAAAATGCCCTCACGAAACAACAGATCATCTATAAAGATTTAAAACAACATATCAAGAGGAAGAGGAAGTTTTCTCGAATTGAAGTCTCTCTCTCTCTCTCTCTCTCTCTCTCTCTCTCTCTCTCTCTCTCTCTCTCTCTCTCTCTCTCCTTTACTTACTTTACACTGAGGGGACCCGATAGCGTAGAGCATAGGATTTATCCTCCATAAAAGAAAAAGGATATGCAAGCCCAAGGTTTTTGGTTTGTTCACAAGCTCTAAATCCTGACTGGCACAATCATATAAAATGAGGCAGCTCATTTAGAATTAGAAAAAAAAGTCTTTATCTGCCCCTTCAGACGGTTGGCGTCATCCACAAAATGAAAAATACAAGCTGGAATTGTTTTGAATTAAGGAGTGAGTCTTATTCCAGCCAGATATTAGTGAAATTGTGTTTAGACGTAGGAATGGGTGATTTACATTTATCGTTTTTGTATTTTAAAATAAATACATATTCATACATGCACACACATTTTATATATCTATATATATATATATATATATATATATATATATATATATATTATATATATATATATACACACACACATATATATATATGTGTATATATATATATATATATATATATATATATATATATATATATATAATTCCTTAGCTCTTTCTAAACTTGTAAAAGATATAAATTAAAAGTTCTCAGAATGGACAAATTGTATCTAATGAACAGCATGTGCCCAACAGACATAGCAGCAAAAGGTACCCGATGAACAATATATACAAAAAGACGAACTGTACCCAATAGAAAATGTACCCCACTGTCCAAATGTTGCATACCTAATAAAAAAAATTATCCATTAGACAAATATAATTAACGAAAAAGTTTACTCTATAAAGTGAACAAAGGGTCCCCCAAGGTACCAAATGAGTACATGTTTTGCTTATTAAGTATATTTTATATAATGGGTGCATTCTATTCACTAAATACTTTCTTGTATGTTGAGAACATTTTATCCACTGGATACATTTTGTCCAGTTTCTCAGCAGAGACGATTGCCTGAAAAGTGGAGACAACTTACTGTACTTCTATCATCCTTCTCCAGAAATATTTCCAACTCAAACGACTCGGTGTCTGATATATCAGCAGATATATTCTCGTTTTCACTTTAGTAGCTTTGTACCTGTTTGTTTTATATTTTAAAGCCACGCTATGACGTATTGCTCGTAGACAACAAGTTTTTTTTATTAGGACTATTCTGATCACGTTGTTTTTCACATGATTCTGTTCCCTCCTGTATTTCCATGTATTTGAATTGACTCTTTCATGTAAGTGATGTTCATTCTTTTTAAGAACAGTAATTATAGTGTATGGAATATCGAACTAATCTTTATAATGGTTTTAAAAGCCAATGTTACCTGCATCTAACTCTCCATCTTTGGCGTAGTTGGTTTAAGCAGGCCATATTTCAGCACGGATTCTCGCTCTTTAGGGAGCTCATTTCACCTCTTTTGCTAAATGTAGCGCTTTTACATCCATCTTTTAACTGACTCCCTTATTCCCTGAAAGACTGCTCTGACTATCACTGTTAACTGCCCCATACCTTAATTTGTTCACTGTTGTTGTGGCAGCTAGATCTACTGGATTTAAGCTGTTGTTCGCAGCAGACGTCGTTAGCTTGTTGTCTGGTATTGCTTTAACGGAGATGCTTACTAAGGTGGGACGGTATCCTACGAGAAGAACAATAAAAACCTTATTTCACAGTATTCGGGGAATTCTCTTTGCTAGGGATAGAATGTTCACTGGTTGTTGCTCCTTTTGGAGGAAACAGGCATCCTCACTAGATCTTTATGAGAACCAATGGCAAAATGAGACGAAACGGTTTTTAGTTTAGTTATATCCTCTACTCGTCAGTACAGCAACTCCGGTCAGCTGTTGCTGGAACAGATCGACGTCATCAAGAGGATGGTTGCAACTAGTCTCTACGAGACGACTTTGGTAACATCATCAAGAGGTAAGAAAGTTTAAATCTTATTATTATTATTATTATTATTATTATTATTATTATTATTATTATTATTATTATTATTATTATTATTATTATTATTATTATTATTATTCTTTATGAGAACCAATGGCAAAATGAGACGAAACGGCTTTTAGTTTAAGTTATATCCTCTCCTGAACTATTCAGGGTTATATAATTAGGGATCTGAATGTCAACCAACTTGAACATTTATTGGACTAATTCCTGGGCATTATAAGATTTATGAGACACCATCCTCTTAAGGCAATCACTCTGGACACTAAACGACCTCCGAAATGTAGAGTATATTTCTTAAATTAATTTGATTTGATTTATATAGATATTTGGCATTATGCCAAGCACTGGGGCAACTAAGGCCATTCAGCGCTGAAACGAAAATTGACAGAAAAAGTTTTGAAAGGTATTACATGAAGAAAACCTCGCAGTTGCAATATGAAACAATTGTTAGGAGAGGGTGGATAGTAATATGGAAGAAAGAGAATATGAACGGAGGTCATTTCTTAAATTAGAAGATTTATAAGCATCCACTTTCAACAGCAGAGCAGTGAGATGGCACTCTGGACGTCTGGGGTTCGATCCCCGTTTGCAGCTCACCAGTAGACCCAGATATGAATAGTGTGTAAGGACACGTCAAGCTTTCGAGTAGTGTGTGTGAGAAAACTCTTCTCATGTTGGACGAAGAATTGTTAGGTATTTTTCAGGTGTGAGAAAACACAACTTATCATATAATTATGCCCTTCTTGTTCTAATGTCCTACACTAATTCTCCGCTCGGAAACCAGTGTCTTGTCAGAATTCTGTGATGATAAATCAGTTAGTAGTTGACCATGTCTCTGTCTACACTCGCTTTCTACTAGATAGGGCACCTACCGGTTCTTAGTAGCGAGCCAAAGGCTCGAAGACAGGAAACAGCTGACCTATTCAACAATCGTGGAACCTATAGTATGCCTGTTTCTCTGTAAAGGTCCCCATACACTGAACGATTGTCTGAACGACTGTCTGTATCGTTCGCAAAAACACTGTGTATGGGCTTGTTTGAATGCAAAAGTGGGCGGAGCTTCGTGTCTGAACAATCTCAGCGGGAATCTGTCACGACTAAGTTGCTGACTTGCGACTTAAGTGCCATACACAGATCGTTCAATGCAAGGCCAATTCTATTGGCCTTGGTATGGGTTTCTCTGCCGATATAACGCTATCGCGCGCGTCTCTTCTAGAGATGATGCCATGTCTTCTCGAAACAAAATCTTTGTTCAGACTGAAATCGGTGCGGAGATCGTTCATACTGTGAATAGTGTGTGTTTGGGTCGATGACGACAATCGTTCAGTGTATGGGGGCCTTAAGGCATGTCCCTGCGCCACTCATCAGTATAGAACTGACTCTTACTTTTGCCCTTACTAAGATTTATAGTTATTGAATCACCTTCAAAACTGAATGAGTCGACCATTAAAAGATTCTCGATAATCCATTCACATTTCAACAAAAATTCCATACGCTAGAGCGAACTACGTTCATTAGACTAACGGGCTTCCAATATTTACATGAAATAAAGGACTGGATTCAGTGAAACGATAACCATTTGATCACGTACGTCAATTAAACATTATCCGGTTGACAAACGGCAAACTAAAAACAACTGGAAACGAGAAAGTTTTATCCATAATAGATTTGTAATCATCCAGCTTATTTACAACTGGCTGAGGTGAATTCCCTTTACCGTTAATAAATAAATTCCGCTATTAACTCTGGAAATTTCCCCGCCGACAACAATGAATACTTCATTTACACCACCAAGAGAACAAAACCAGTGATGATATTTTCAATTTACATTTCTACTCCACTTGGAGCTCTCGGCCCTAGTTATCTGTGCCAAACACTGCACAGCGGATATAAGCATAGTAACGAACATATTAATAAAAAGGAAAAATGGAAGATCAACCGGGATTTCCACAGACTCACTCCTCATATTTGCTCACTCACTTTATCCAGAAGTCATACTCATGCTCATTCGCTCACTTTCCCCGAATAGAGCGAACAACAGAAATAGGCCTCGAGCTTCTCAAGGTATTATCTGGTGCGTCACGTCCCCAGCGATGTCTTTCTGAAACCCCACCCCTTCCTCCTCCTCCTCCTCCTCCTCCTCCTCCTCCTCCTCCCCTTAACGTTGCTACTAATCTTCCTTATCCTTGGCAACCAAAACTTAACCCCATCAAGAGCAAGGGCACCACTGGAGGTGTTTTGCTCATATTACCCGTGATTATAACAGCAAATCGTAAACACCCAGTACATTTGCATATCATCAAAATGTTTACAGACATCCCGGACATTTCGACTATCATGGAGATAATTACAACATCGGGGATTTTAATGTTACCAGAATGTGTACGGGAATTCGAGATGTTCGCATACTGATGAAAAAAATAATGTTTACAACTATCCTTGCTAATATCTTCAAGAGGGAAAGAGAGTGGCACTATTCATAGAAGGAAAGCATAGGAAAAGAGAGTGGCAC
Organism: Macrobrachium nipponense; assembly: GCF_015104395.2. Lineage (NCBI taxonomy): Eukaryota > Metazoa > Arthropoda > Malacostraca > Decapoda > Palaemonidae > Macrobrachium > Macrobrachium nipponense. The sequence continues at coordinate 21,527,025 of NC_087209.1, read as the reverse complement.
TGTTTGTAGAAGGAAAGCATAGGAAAAGAGTGGCACTGTTTGTAGAAGGAATGCAGAGAAAAAGGGGCGTGGCACTTTTAGAAACAAGAGAAATGAAGGAAAGAGACAATTACACTAATAGAAAATGGGAGGGAAAAAAAGATGAAGGAAGCGCCACTATTAAATGAGAAAATGAAAGAAAATGGTAAGGGTGCCCCTCTTGAGGAGATTTAAGAAAATGGGTAGGGCACTGTTAGGAAGGAAGGAAACGGCGGGGGTCACTCTAACAGAAAAGGAAGACATGAAGAGTTACAATGGCACTGTTATGATGAAAAACGGGAGAATGAGGGAGGAGTAATATTGGAGTTAAGTGGAAAATGGGGATTACCGTAACAGAAAGAGAACGGCATACCACTGCCAGAGAATTGTGGGAAAGAGGTGGTTAACACAGAGAATCACGGAGAAAACAGAGGGATGGGCGCACAGTTAAAGGGAGGGGGAAAAGGCAAAAGAGGAGGGGGAGGAAAAAAAAAGGGAGGAGACGCCGCCATTCACTTAGGAAGACTTAGCCCGACAAGGAACCTCAAAACCCCTTAAGCTTAACTTGAGCGAAGCAGGCAACCATAAAACAAGGGAGGCCGAGGAATCAGCTTTCGGATTAATGTCGAGACCTCCTCGCAAGATTTAAAGCTTACTTGAGAAATTGGACTGTCAGAGGTAATAGGGAATGGTTTGGAGGGTGGAAAAGAAAAGAAAGAAAAGAAGACACAGAGAGAGAGAGAGAGAGAGAGAGAGAGAGAGAGAGAGAGAGAGAGCAATGTATGTGAGAACACTAACCAATATTTACATGAAATAAAGGACTGGATTCAGTGAAACGATATCCATTTGATCACGTACGTCAGTTAAACATTATCCGGTTGACAAACGGCAAACTAAAAACAACTGGAAACGAGAAAGTTTTATCCATAATAGATTTGTAATCTATTATGGAGAACATAATAGAGAGAGAGAGAGAGAAAGCAATGTATGTGAGAACATAGTAAAAGAAGATATGTTTTTCATTCATACAGCAGATGATCATATAAACAAAATAAGAGAGGAAGACAACAAAACGGCAAAAAATCGCTTGTAAATACAA
>NC_087209.1:21510908-21520908 GCF_015104395.2 Macrobrachium nipponense | reverse complement strand
GCATGACATATGCATTGTTGGCTGAGAATTTTGTCAGTACTTGAATTGATGACCACCGAAGAATATCACATGAAGTCGGCACAGCAACTGCAGTGACCATTTATCAAAATTGCAGAAGACTTTGATAGTCTGGAGGGAGAGGCCTATAGGTCACAATTAGCCACAGAAAACCAACAAAATGAATTTAAGTGTCTTTTGTGTGTGTGTGTGTTTTTTTTTTTCACAACCTGAAACACGACTGTCACATTACTTATTGACTTTCTAGTTTATATCATATTCTTCATTCTGGCCTCTTGTCTGTGAAGTATCCTGTTGTGGAAAAGTTTACCACATTTAATCTATCTTCTCCCATTCTCAATGTGAAGTATTCTTATCCGTTGGCATTCAGCCATTTCTACGAATCCACTGACATGAAATATTACAGTTTTAAGGATATGGCGTTAAAATATCGATCTAATTTATTTGACACTTCTTTCGCTTCTGAAACCCTTCGTACACCCCTAAAGAATATTTTCTCTCCTGTTACACCCGACTTCTTAATGCAATTTCCTACAATCCACAAGCTGTCATCCCTGCAAATCATTCAGTATACTGTACATTTGAACTGACTCAGCTCACTGTACTCTTCCGCTAATTAACTGGAGGTCGGAAGTTGTGAACTTGTCCAAGTACGAATAAAGCTATTGGGTTATCAATCATTACGCACAAGACCCAAATCGTGTTTAATAAGCAAAAAAATATTCTGGAGCCAGCTTTTATTACCCAATTTAATTTTGGCACTATTTCTTCACCTCTTAAGTTTCTGAACCAAGCTTTATTTCCGCAACCTGTACTTAGTACGCACTTTTCTTATATTCACTACTATAGTCATCAGTCTCTGATGATGTAACAGAGTTGCACCGATTACTTCCGATCAGGGAGATTCATTAACATTGGGTTTGGTTAGCACACAGATGGCTGAGAACCAACAAATGAAGGACAGTAAACTATTCAGTATAAAGGTCTATCTTATCAGAGAAGTTGAGGAAGACAACCGAAACTTTGTCTCAAAAAAAAAAAAAAAAAAAAAAGTTCCAAACATGTAAAAATAAAGTTAGTGCAACTTAGTACAGATACTATAGTATAGATTCACATCAACAATGCATATGATGTCTAGACCAGTCCCTTACGATGCTCCTGATTGGCTGTTAAGTAATAAGCTAATACCATGGCTGGAAACTCTCAGTCTCTCGAGAGTTCACATTAAGCAGGATGTATGCTCCACCTCTCCTGAGGGATACTTTTGAAAGACGTATCCCTCGGGAGAGATGGAACATAGATCATACCCATGTGAACTCTCGAGAGAGACTGAGAGTTTCCAGCCCTGTGATTGGCTTATCAACAGCCAATCAGGAGCGTCGTAAGGGACTGGCCTAGACATCAAATGCACGGTTGATATGAATCTACCATAGCCGTTTGATTTTATTTGGTTTTATGAAATTTTAAACTTTTATCGCCGATTGCTCACGAACTCCTCCTGCCTCGCCTACATGAATTTTCTGGAGCTCCCTTTGCCCTCATCCCCAACCCTACCCGCCCCAACTTTCACAAGGCGTGATCTGACCTCCAACTTACTAGGGCGTATGCTACAATCTACGGTCAGTGTTGTTTTACCAGCGAAAATTTAAATAAATACGGTATATTTTACTAGAAATACATTTTCTGCACTGTTTAATATGCACACTGCTTTTCACATTTTCATCCTAATAAATAAATCATAAATATCCTATCTTAAAATTCTTGAATCTTTAACTCAATGCAAAACACCTTTTTCAGACCTTTTTAAACAACAACAACAATAACAACAGCCACAACAAAGTAGTTTGCAGGTTTACTCCCCGAGTAAGCGAAAACTACTGTTTAAACCAAACCGCATTTCTACCAAGTATCAAAACTGTTTTTGGAAAGCAATTATTCTGAAACCAAACTGTTCGATCCAACCCTCGTTCGAAACAATAGCTCTTCGAAATATATAAGGCCTTATTTTTATGTGTGTGAACATCCTAGCGCATGAAAAATTATGAGTATGATGAGTAAAATATGAGGCCTGATGATAACTATAATGGAAGAATTTTGTTCATGCAGTGTTCTGCCAGCTTTCATAAAAACATATACATCCCAAACAAAACTATGCAAAATGTTGCGAAAATTATATACCACTAATTTTAACACTCACCATCAGCCGGAGAAAGCGACGGCTGTCTTCCTGAGCTGAAGTCTTCCAGTCCGTGATCCTTCTGTAGTAATAGTGGTGGTTAACCAGAAGCTGCTTGGACCCTCTGGCTTTCAGAGGTCATGACGGGTATAAGGAACACACTCTTCCTCCACGACTTATCGTCAATCTTTAGTTAATACCTCGCGGACGCAATCTTTAGTTAACACCTTGCTGAAGACTTGCCTGCAGTCCAGGATCAATTTCGTAGGGCCAGTCTACATCAGCATCATTCTCCCCATAAACCTTTTTCATAGGACCCCGCCCTCAGCATTGTTTATGGGTATTCCTGGCATGCGTTGAAAGGACAGACAAACCAGACTGTAGTATGAGGCCAAGACGATGACCTCATATGACTTGAGGCCTTTGATATTGATACTTTCCACCAATGGCGTTACGAAGCCACGAGAGGAGGTAGTGACTGTTTGAAATAGACCTCAGACCATCAATGGACGGGAGCCCCTACCTGACCTGTAACAAATAATTATATGACAGTTTTGAAATATATCAGCAAATGTGTTGTACCATATAATTTTGCGCCGAAGCTATGAAACAATTAGTTTCTATTCAAACAATTCTATTGTTTTCCTATATTAATTATATTTGCCTGTTATCAACCTATATTCCATTTTGAGGTGAGTGGACTTCTGACCTTCAGCGGTTTTCGGAAAATTTCTTGTGCGTTGTATATTAATTTATTTATGTCCTTGACACAATTTGATGTAGAAATGTCAATTCTGGCTTCTAACTTGCCTGTAGAGACAAGTGAGATGCTTGATGTTTTTTTTTTTTTCGATTTCAGAAAGATGGTCATTTATGTACCATTTGCTATGTAAAGTAGAAAATCAGTTTTAAAATTACAATATGACTAATAATTACACTCCACGCTCACCCTCAAGAGTACCTAAACTGCAGTGCAAACTAGTCATATTTAAAAAAATACAGGAAGTGATTTCACTGCCATGAAAGTAAGACGAAAGGCAATATGACTGGATACGTGCTAGTTCTGTCTTACGTACTTGGTGTGATATTTCATTTTTACCCTTGATGAGAACGTGAAAGTGAAGCTACTTTTAAACTGTCAATTAAATTTAAGCTTATATATATATTAATTATTTCATCAGTAATGTTTATCTTCCTGTTTTACCATACTTCACGAAAATGGGAACCTTTCAATGAGTAAATAAAGACGCTTTGCCCATGGATTCTTCCCAGGTCCAAGTTGTTCACTTTTAGCTTAAGTAAGTTAATACAGTAAGGGAGCATCTGTTATGTGTGACCGATTTCAAGTTTTGAACACAATTCATTTTATCCTATATTAAACTACTTAGTATTCGTGAGAATAATGTTTATAATAATTACTGAATGTGATACCCTGTATATTTCTTTGAGAAAAAATAACAAAATCAATCTCTAAAAGCAAAGAAATTCGTCATTTCCTTTTTCCTCGAAAGGCTCTGCACCCATTTCGTAAAACAATTTCCTTTACCCTATTATTATTTACTCGAGGCATCTTGGCTGACCCCTCTGTCCTAACTAAAGATGACCAACACAATTATATTTGCCCGGTTACCCCGGTAAGTTTTTAAATCTCAAATCGGGAATCATCCTTATAAGCCTGATGACATCCCCTCCAGGCCTCCCTACCTTTCATGAAATTTAGGCTGTCAAACCAAGCACTGAGGCATTTCCGGCCAGTCCATGCTCAAGACTGTGAAAGGGAGTTGTTGTGGTTGGAAAACAAGATCAAGAGATCGAGAAAAACAAGATGAAGTAAAAGGACAGCTCTAAATTTCTCTCTAAATACCAGTAACTCTGTAATCACAGTTTTTTTTTTTTTTTTTTTTTTTTTTTGCGAACTGTTTCCGGGGGAAGCGAACAGCAAGCCCTTTAAATAAAATACTTCTGTCTAATACTTCTGCCGGAACTAAAGTACCAATAACAATCTAGTTTCATATCATTTGTGAATATCAGAACAAAACAGACCGATTATCTAATATACGTAAATTCCAAAGAAACCTATTTAAATCACATTCCGTCTCCTGAACTCTAATTAGTCTTTAGCTATTCAATAGCTTACCACTTCTTCAAGTGAAAGACTGTCTATTAGAAATTCTTATCAAATTTATGAGCCATCAATATTTAACCACTTCAATACGTGAGACAGCCATCAAATCTCTGAGCTAGCTTAGGGCTTTTGTCCACCCAGTACAGAATTATGGAACTCCACAAAATAAAGACGAATACTTCAAGAAACAAAACCTCTTATCAACTCAGGAAGACCTGGATGATTTTGCTCTATCATAAAATTTTCATTTTATGTCTAAAATTCCGAGTAATGCTTCGGAGATGTTGCTGGTAATGGTTAGAAGTCGAGAGAACGGTTCAGTGCCCATATCTACACGAAGATCTATTGGGCGAAGTAATGTTTGTTTACAGTTGTAGCCGTGAATGCCCGTTAATAACATGCCGCACACATGGATTGTTAGCAACGGCAGGACTGCTCCGCAACAACAGTTACTGTACCGCAACGGGCCATCATTCATTAATACTACGTCATTAGGATCTGAAAGGATTATCCGTTGTTATTGCTTGTTGCAAACTCAATATGAATTAGTGGATCAACGAAATACCAGTTTGATTAATTGCCTCTGAGGAAGAAAATCGGAGGAAGAGATCACGATGACATTTAGATATAAGGCAAGTTTCCCGCCAGCTCACTTTTCTTTGACAAAAGGCCGCCTTTCGCTTTGAAAGGCTATCCAGTTTGATATCGTAAAACTTCAATCTACATTCATTATGAAGAAAGTTGCCTCAAATATTAGAATGACTCCATTTAATTCCTTTAGTTCGTCGTAACCAACCATTCAGTCTGTTACTGTAAATCTCAAGACTACAAATTTCCATCAAATGACGCCGGATGTACAATTTTTCAATAATAAAAATTCAACTAAGCGGTTGGGAATGTTAGTGCTTCAAAACATCTTCTGCATCATCGTATTTTTTTCTATTGCCATATATCAGAACAACTCTATGCAAAGCCTGAAGTAATATTAATCAGTGACGTCTGATTTCTGAACAGTTTTTCATAAGGGAATAAAAGAATTTTCAAGCAAAGGGAGAAACCTTGAACTTTGTTGTTTCACTTTCCTTGTGATCAAATACTCATGTTTATATCACGTTCTTCGCGTGATAGAGGTTACACACACACACACACACACACATATATATATATATATAATATATATATATATATATATATATATATGTGTGTGTGTGTGTGTGTGTGTGTGTGTGTGTGTGTGTGTGTGTGTGTGTGTGTGTGTGTGTGTGTGCGTGTGCTCGCTTTTGTGATTTCTCATTGTATATATACATGCATATATATATATATATATATATATATATATATATATATATATATATATATATATGTGTGTGTGTTTGTGTGTGGTGTGTAGAATCTATTGGTCACTTTTTTACCAGATACATATGCAATTGTAAGAGCCACAATGCCCTCTTAACTTCTTGAATTCTTTGCTCTTTTTTGGATACGCTTGTCACTACAAAGCCTGAAGATCCAAGTAGTTTGTAGTGATAAGCGTATCCAAAAAAGAGCAAAGAATTCAAGAAGAGGGCACTGTAGCTATTACAATTGCATATGTATATATATATATATATATATATATATATATATATATATATATATATTTATTTCCGCGGTAGAGCAAATTGGATATTAAACGACATTTGCAGCTTAATGTTTGTGCATAAAAAATCACGGTGATGGGATATAAAGGTGCGACAACACTACAGTATAACATAAACACACGTTGGCAGCTTATCGCATATACTTGTAATAATCAGTTTGTCAGCATGTCAGCGACCGTAAATAGAGAACGAATCTTTGGCAAATGCTCGATAATCGTATGAAGCACTGGTTTCTTATAATAAGCGGCTGACTTGAATTCAGTCTGTTTGCCGACATGTGTTAATGATATGTTATACCGCAGTGCGGACGCATCCCAAGCAACAGGTGAAACGCAACACTTACTTGGACAGCCTTTACGTATATATCTTTTTGGGCAACAACTTCTAATCTCCCTTGTGAAATTAGTTTCAATGCCCCCATGGAATGGATCAAATATAAAAATTACAAGTATTTTATATATGTGGAATGGATCAAATATTATAATAGTGCACAGAAATAACATTACATAGTATTCATTACAAAAAAAAATTACAGGTATCTTTATATATAAGCTAGGGAGTTTCGCAGCTTTTCACTGACAGTTGGACAATGCATTTCCTACTGTTCTTGATTACTTATCTTTTTCTCGTAGCCATGGAAACAGTCTTGGTGAAATATTGAAATACCATTTTTGTTTGTTTGTTTGTATGGTGTTTATACGTTGCATGGAACTATACTCTGTTTTTTTTCATCTGTCCATCCGCCTGTGGTGTTTCCGTATGGTAACACTGCGTCCCGGGCTTTGGATAGTTACATTCAGCTTACATTCAACAATAATAATAATATCCTATTTCGAATATTAACGGTGTAATTCGCATACAGTAAATTATTAGAATGCTTTTCAGTTGCAAATGTACACCCAGATATCCTTTTATTTACCTAAAACTTACACATAGCGTAATTATCTAAAGCCTGGGACGCAGTGTTACCATACAAAAATACCACAGGCGGATGGACAGATGGAAAAAAACGGAGTATAGTGGTTATTCAGCAACGGGACCAACGGCTTTACGTGACTTCCGAACCACGTCGAAAGTGGACTTCTATCCCCAAAAGAAATTCCTTTTTGGAAGAATACAAATGCAAATGAATAATGTTCCGATCACATTCAGCCTTTGATACCGAGGAGCGATGGTAATCTTTTTAAAAGAACAACTAACGTTCCAAGACTGATGAAATGTAGTTTTTAACTTAAGCGATGAATTTTAACTGCGCACCCATATCTTGTACTCGGCTTCTGACTAGTCACCCACTTATTGCATTTGTAACGTTTTCAGCGCGTAAAATTATAATTTTACCCAATTTAATAAGTGACTGCAACGGAAAATTAGTGCATCAGCTGTATGATGGCCCTTATTCGTTAGATTATTGCAGATTGCATTGGCTGGATATCTGAAATTTTTACCGGAAAATAGCTGATTTCATTAAATTTTCTATTTGCCTTCAATATTCCCTCTGGCAGGTGGAGCATAAATTGCTTTGCCGGGTATGAGAGAGAGAGAGAGAGAGAGAGAGAGAGAGAGAGAGAGAGAGAGAGAGAGAGAGAGAGAGAGAGAGAAAAAAAATCCTTTCATATATTTTCAGAGAAAACAACTCAATATTCTTAGTCCCTCACGAAACTGACGTGGTCATAAAGTAGATATATTTTAATTCTGTCATGGGAGTTTACACATGCCATGAAAAACCCGTTAGATTTAAGAGAAGTTTGTCTTAATCTCCCTCACTTTGCTAGCGACACTTTTCTTCTAGATTAAGATGGCCTTATGCCAGCACTGGCTTTCGCTCTCTGGGCAGCCCGTAAAACACTTTCCAGTACGAGAAAACTCTACAAAATCAGGATCACACTTCACCGTCGTGGGATGGCCTGTATAATGGTTATATCCCAATCTATATATATACACATAAATTATATATATGCATATATATATATGTATATATACATGTATATATATATAATGTACGTATAATGTGTATCCCTTAAGTGTCTTTCAGCTTGGGTAAAAAAATAGAAAGAACCTTATGTCATGGGATATAAGCATTAATTTCTATGCGCAGTTTTTGTTTTTGATGACTTGCTAGAACGAGCCTCTTTGTGGGAAAATTGTTATTTACGGTTGTAAATAAGTACGGAAACTAAGTACTGGCACATTCAAAAAAACGTGAAAGGAATTATAGTAAAATTCAGTTCGAAAGCCAATTCGGTCATAGGAAAGACATTTCTTCGGAGTACCCAAGTGTCACCGTCTTACTTTTTATTACTGCACTAAGATGTCCCGTGCTAAAGTCCCCATGATACTCTACCCTTCAGACTTTCAATACTGCAGCACCGACTGCCTGTGGTAACTGCATGCTTGTTAAATTAGTGGCAAGGATCGTTCTCTATTTATGCTGGCTAATTCATTCCGTCTCCCCCAAAATTATGATCATTCTTACTGTAGAAGTTTCACATCCGCCGTCCCTTACGACGCTCCTGATTGGCTGTTGATAAGCCAATCAGAGGGGTGGAAACTCTCAGTCTCCCTAGAGAATTCACATAAGCAGGATGTGTGTTCCACCTCTCCTAAAGGATACGTCCCCCAGGAGAGGTGGAACATACATCATGCCTATGTGAACTCTCTCGAGAGAGTGAGAGTTTCCACCCCTGTGATTGGCTTATCAACAGCCAGTCAGGAGCGTCGTAAGAGACGGGCCTAGACATCAAATGCACGGTTGATATGAATCTACTCTAGTCAGAAAACGGCACTAGTCATCTTCCCGTGTCATTCTGCAAAGTTCTCTTTTTGAGTAACTTTGTTCTTCGGGATTCATGGCTTTTTATAATATAAATAATAATAATAATAATAATAATAATAATAATAATAATAATAATAAAAGATTTCTCATCCGTAACACATAAAGGCTGTCTCATCCTATTCACTGCTCATTACACTTTTCTCAGTCGCCACAAAATACAGGATAAATTGGGTTCTTCAAGTCTAAGACGTTCAATGGATTTGAAATGATTTGTTATAAAACAGCAGATGTTTTGCTTTTGAGAGGAATTTAACCATAGCTGTCAGCATGGAGATCCGGATACAACAATTGAAGTATCCTTAATAACTTCCACCATGCCACGAAGAGCACAGCGATGACCAGTATCACTAATGTTATCAACATTAGTTACTGATTATGGTAAACCGTTCAGAGAACTTCCTGCGTAAACAGTAGAATTATTATCTACTTTTATGTGATGTAAACACCAAACAGCATCAGTACTAAGGCGATATTTCTCGTGTCCTGTGACGATTCTAACATTACTATTTTTCAGTTAGCTACTAAAACTTTCTTTGCACCTTACCATACGGCTACGCAAACGTGATCCGAATCTGTTCGTTTTTTTTTTTTTTTTTTTTTTGTTTTTTTTTTTTTTTTTTTTCGCATGACTTACCTCAAAAAATGAGCGGTCGGGTGTATCCTATCAGCCCTTACCAGTTACTTCAACGTATGGAAATCCCAGCCTACCGGGGTGTTCCTTAAATACCCTTTTCTTCAAAGGCGAATAACTGTATTGCAGGACCGAACATGTTATATGTAGATATCACCGGCTTGGTCCCTACTCTGTGAAAAAAAGTTTGCATTCAAAATATCAAAATACCTGCCTTGCTTTCTTTGTCAACATGTCCAGCTGAATAAAGCCGCAGTATTAAGTCTGTCTAACTTCAGCAGTAACGTTCCTTAAAAATCTACGTACAAACAAATTCATGGTATAAAAATGCATGTGCACACAAATCCATGAAAAACGCGAAACAGATACAAGAACAACTCAATTAAAACTACTTGTGGAACAAACCACAAAGGATGAAATAAGCGTTGTAATTACCCCAAAATTGATCGAGACAGAAACCCAGCCACTAACCGTTCATAAAACACAGGACAAGAAAGACCTCTAATATAACAATAGAGAATAAAAATGGTAGGCCGAGGGATGGGAGAGGGGGTGGAGGAAAGGAGAGAGGGACAAA
>NC_087209.1:21470908-21505908 GCF_015104395.2 Macrobrachium nipponense | reverse complement strand
GAAATCCGTATAATAAAGTGTCTGTGTTATGTTTTGAACGTAATAACAGACTGCTTACTCTGTGAACTGGGATGGGACATTGCATACACGTAACAAGGTTATGTTCAAATGTATATTTATACAAGAAAATACTGAATTTGTATACATATTCATATACTAGCGACTAGAGGGTCGAAGGAGGGTCAAATGTTGGTGAAGAGAGGTGAGGAAGGTGCAGGGAGGAGAGACAAGTTTAAACAGGATTATTTGCGTGCACCCCATGAGCGATCACTCTCGATAGACCCATACCCTGTAGGAGGGTAATGTTGTCGTCAGTGCACCTCATGCGGTGTATTGTAGGCATTACTTAAGGTTCTGTGCAGCGTGCCTTTGGCCACTAGCTGCAACCCTTTTCGTTTCTTTTCCTGTACCTCCTTTCATATTTTTTTTTCTTCCATCTTACTTTCCACCCTTTGTAACAGCCGTTGTTTCCTTGCGCAACTGCGAAGTTTTCATCCGGTTACACATTTCAAATCTTTTATACTGTTTATTTCCGTTTTAGCGCTGAATGACCTCATAAGTCCCAGTGCTTGTCCTTGGGCCTAAATTCTATATTCAATTTAATTCAATTCAGTATTTTTATAGCATCAGCATCACAGACTAACTATAACAGTCTGGCGTTGTGCTCACTCAGAATATTACATGCCACTTTACATTCACAGTTAAACCCCATCCGTTAACACTCATTTGAATTTGTGCAAATTAGACCAAATGGTATGAGTTTGATAGCAAATAATGTAAGGAATGTGATGCCAGCCTCAAGTATTATTGCCAGTGTTCTAGTTGGAGAGTTAAAAACCATCTTGTGAGTAACTCAAAGAAAATGGAAGGCAAAATCGTTGTTTCCTTTGTTACTGATTTGTTTAGGCTATCACAATAGCAATGTTTATCGACATGTTCTGCAGAGGGAAGATTATAATTAAGTGTCCTTTCCTGAGGTACGACAAAACTGTTTGTATTAAAAGAGACCAATAAAAGATCCACGGTGCGCAAGAGAAAGGAAGAATTCCATATCCTGGAAATGAATTCTAAGAACTGATTAAACCTGCTGAATCAAATTTCATTTTGAATGATCATTCTCTCGAACACCCCTCTCCCACGTTAGTAGTCGTTACCCTTCCCCCTAACCCCCGACAATTTTTGCTAGGATTCAATAGGATACAGACTTACAGTTAGTACAAAGGATGATTATGATACCATGGCTGGCGTATGATGTTGCGCGCGGACAGAAAAAGATCTACTAGACCGTGCTAGACCCCACGGTCCAGAGCCGTGCTAGACCCATACACAAGTTCCCTCCGGCTCCCTAACCCCACCCACGCGCGTAGTTTACTGACCTTCACTTTCCATCCGTTACCCTTGGTCTCCTCCCACTTAGCTGCAATACTTATCACATTTTTTTTCTTTTTTCGTTTTACCTGTTAAGGAGACACCCCCTCCTCATCCCCCAAATCCCCTCTGAGCCATGAACTTATTCAGCGGCTGCGTGAAGCTAGCCGTATGAGTGATGGAAAGACAACCTCCAAGAAGTGGCTCAAGATAGATATGTTGCAACAGGTCACAATGAAGCCTGAAAGCTGACGGGGTGAGTGAACGTGCAAGTTACTCAGTTAGATATTCAGATATGCTGATCTTCATGCCGGCAGTTTATAAGAGAAGTATTCACCCCTTCGGATTCTGATGATGTAAAAAATACATCACTGCTTTCCCAACCCCAGGTGTTCGCCCTGGCTTCAACGGGAGGAAGCCTCACTCACTGGGTTCCCCAGCTAAGCCCACGAAAGATTTGCCCTTGGAAGCACTAGAGGAGGGCTTCTGTGCCGGACTGGGGAAGCTCCTTTGGTATGATTACCTCCAATCAGACCTTTCCGAATCATGGTGATACGTTCAACTTTTAAATAATGTAATGAACACATGTTAAGAAGGCTTTACTTATCTATTATTACTTATTATCTATTATTATTCATTACTGAACTGAGAGCTGAAAAAAGCCATCTCATATACAGGTAGACTGTTTCTTCCTCCAATGGCTTAAACAATATTGCTCCATTGCATTGCAAAAGGGAAAGCATTGTATTTTTCTGTTTATTTAGCAGAACAAACTAAACAAAAACAAAAAATACTAAAGCAAGAGTTCAGACATTTCGAAAGGAAAGCCACTCAACCATATACAGTAACCTCACTTGTTAGTCTATTATGAAATTCAGTCCATATTTTTTCCGCAAAACTAACATACTTTCACATCAGTTTGACAAATTACAGCCAAATACAAAGTTTAAGCGCCCAGCCTACAGAATAAGTTTTCCCCCCCCCTTTTTTTTTTTTTTTTTTTTTTTGAGCGGAGAGAACGCACGCATGAAAAATTAATATAAACATGTACACGACATATTTTCCATTTTCATTATCACAGAATTTCAATTATATAAAAAATTATTTCGCCCACGTTTTGCGTATGGAAATTAATACCGCATAGGAGTTTTTTTATATATATATAAAAGGGACACGAAGCTGTTTTATCTTTTTATATTTGTGTACGGTCATTTTTAAAGGCAATAACTTTCGTAATATAACTATTTATATACGTTATAGTTGCTTGTTTTGGAAAAAGTGGCCAAAAGGGTATTTAGAGGAGTCAATTTCTATTTTTTTTCCTTTTCTTTTTATTTCATAACACTTCTTTTCCTGTCTAAGAATTTTTTCAGTATCCTTTCACTCACACAAAACACACATACGAACACACACACACATATATATATTCATTAATCTATATTACATTTTATAACATTCATGTTCCTGATTAACTCTCTGTCTGTCTGTCTGTCTGTCTCTCTCTCTCTCTCCTCTCTCCTCTCTCTTCCATCTCTCCTCGTCTCTCTCTCTCTCATCTCTCTCTCTCTCCTCTCTCTTCTCTTCTCTATATATATATATATATATATATATATATATATATATATCATTCACACGTGTCAGTTTATCTGTCTACCTATGAATTGCACCCGATCCTCTATGAAAAAAAAAAAAAAAAAAATCTCACGAGCATATAAATAACGCCACAGCCATCCCCTCGAAAAGGAAGCGCCACATCTCAAATATGAATGTCAGCCCAGATGAAAACAAAGTGTGAAAACTCCTTCCTTAACGCCTCGTGCTTTCTTTAGACGCATCGTGAAATCCTTGAATTCCTTCCAGGTCATCTTTATTATTATTCTTATATATCATTATCATTATCATATTAGCAGTAGTATCATATTTCATTCCGGGACGAAATTATGCACAGTTTGCCCTCGAGCGTCTCCCAGAGCAACTCTTGCCCGCGGGGTCTCTAAGGGCAAACCCGTGTTAGGCCTTATTATGGGCTTATGAATTCGCAGGCCTCCGGTCCCAGAGCCCCCGTTTGTCTCCATCTGAGACGACTGAGGAAAGAAGAAGAAGAGGAGGAGGAGGAGCAAGAAGAGGAGGGGGAAAGAAGAGGAGAGCGACCTCCTTGCATGGAGGAGAGGAGGCTCCCTCCTGCCGTCGTGAAGAGGGACGGAAGAAGAAGAGACGACGATGGCATGATCACTGATGATTCGCCCTGGAAAACATTTTAACGTGATATAACATGTACAGATATTTTTTGCATCCTCTCTCTCTCTCTCTCTCTCTCTCTCACACACACACACACACACACACACACAGTCGCTCACGCATACACTATGATGGTGCCACCTATTTCCTATCTATTTTTCTGTTTGTTTCTTGTGACTGTGACATTAAAAAAAAAAACTGAGACGGCATGAAAAATATAAAGCTCAGTAGTCCCTGCTGCTGAAAGTGAAAGCACTTCACAGGCCTAGACAAGTGAACCAATATCCAAAGAATTCTTTGGATACTGAAGTGAACAATACTTTTTTGACACCAGCTGTCAACTCTAAAGCTCAGAATTGATAACCTTGTGTTCTCATCAAAAATAAATTCGCAGTGGAGAAAACGCATCAGGGAGGCTGCAGACATTCGAAATGATCACGTTGCAAAGCGTTTGAAGTCGTTCAATGGCACTGATGAACACTTTGTCTACCACATGACAAATAGCTGTTACAAGACTTACACAATGAAAAGTACTCTGAAAAAAATCGCAGAAACAAAAGCGTCTTCACCAGAGGAAACCGCTGGATGAGCTTGTAAGGGGCCGCAGCGCCAGGTCTCGGGTGATATCTCGTCCACCCCCAAGTCAACAGTGTGATATTTACAATTACAAATGTGTTGTATGTACCTATACCAAACGCCAGAGTGCATATGAAAAGTATTGAATCTCAGAATTTGAGCGGGCAAAGTTCTTGGCGGCAACTGTATTTTTACAGGATGACGTCTACACCCGAACCTGCGATTTACAAGACGAACACTCCGTTTTTGGTGCAGACCTTTTCTGCCACAAGTTGTGCATAAAAAACTATCTGCAGAAATTTGAAAGAGCACAGAGCAGGTCAAATGATGAGCCTATGAATAGGAAGAAGAAAGCATGGTTAGCTGTGGTACCTGATATAGAAGCGGGACTGAATCAGGGTGATGGCTTTGAACTAAGTCAGATCAGAGACCGCATGAATGTTGAACTTTCAGACACTCAGTTTACCAATAGGGAAGCAAAGGTCCTGCTTGTAAATCATTTTGTTTCCAATATTTCCTTCTCTAAACCGAAACAAGTAAATAAATCACTGATGTTTTTCAGCAGTAGTGTGACTGCTGAAAATATGGCAGACACAATTCGTTCAACGGATCCTGTTCGCCAGTGTGCTGAAATCATCAGACAGAATCTGTTAGAGTTAGATTTTGATTTGCAGGATAGATTCTGTGATGCTCATTATTTAGAAAAGGCCACTGAGAATATGGTAATACCAGGACCCCTCCTAAACTTCTTTGCCACACTTTTTAACTTTGATGTAGAATCATTTGATAATGTTTCTAAGAAGTTGGTTAATGGTGCTCTGATAATTTTGAAAATGATGAGAGTGATTGTAATGCAAGGGTGTCTGAGGCAAAATGTAGACAGTGAGCGTTCTGTTCCAAGATGATGATAATTCTAGCGTAGGTAAACCTAAGATCTCAGCTACTACAAAAGAACATGGTCCCAAGACATTCAAGTATGAATTGAAGTGTCAGGAACTGCAGCCATTCCACAAACCAGCGAAAAGGGCCGACTTGCCAGTGACCTATGATGTCGAAACCCACGAAACCGACCAGGATCTTCTCAATGATACAAGGATAAAGGATATGGGTTGTTCTCTAGCTCGGCTGGACTGGTCTGAAGAAGACAAAGTAGTGAACATCCACCCTGGTGAACTGATGATGCCATCCTGGAGGGAAGCCAACTCCGTACTTTCCAAGAGAGATGTACCAAAGAAGCGAGTCGGCTTTCTCCCTGTACTTCCATACCCAGTGATCTAGTACGATACTGTCTACACAGCTATGAAGAACTTTCAGGGAATCCTCAAACAATTAGACCAGCCTAAACTGCCAGTTACATGTGACGAAGGTGTGTATCACATTGCTCGCGAAATTCAGTTGATCCGTCTGGAAGAGTTCAATGATCTTGTCTTGTGCATGGGGTCATTCCATATGGCAAAGGTTGCCCTTGGATGCATTGGAAAATACCTAAAAGTGAGTGGAGCAGAAGGTATTCTCGTTGAGAGTTCAGTCTTTGTCGTAAATGTTGTGGATTCTGTTCTGACGGGCAAGAACTATACGAGATCACTAAGGGACTGCACGAGCAAGGTGGGAACGAAACATGCAGCTCTCCATAATGTCGATCCTACCGAGTTCTTTAGTGATTTTGATTATGGTACAGGCTACAGTGAGGCGATCATGGCATCCTGTGAGGGGTATCTCGTACACGTCATCAAAAAGAACACTAATTGCAGGACAATGGATAGACTTCGAGACTATATGTACCATCACAGTAAAGGTATAGCACTGGAGCAACTTCCCC
Organism: Macrobrachium nipponense; assembly: GCF_015104395.2. NCBI lineage: Eukaryota > Metazoa > Arthropoda > Malacostraca > Decapoda > Palaemonidae > Macrobrachium > Macrobrachium nipponense. Next base: position 21,499,907 of record NC_087209.1, on the reverse strand, counting down.
CAACTAGCCATACAGTACAGCAGCACATCTGGAGGGCATATTACTCAACCTACAACATGATGACCTTGTTGGCACCTCATAAACCGACAAAACTAGACCCTACTCTGTTTGGCTTTAAGGAAGCAGATGGAGTTCTCGTGCCTGTGATAGCCTGAGGAATACACAGTTATTTGCAACTGCAAAAAATGTGGCAGCATCAGATGTGCATGCTGCAAAAATGGACTGCCTTGCAATAGTTGCTGTGTATGTCAAAACGTCCAGTCTTTTGAAGCTGCCGGTGATTGAGTGATTGAACCTCAGGCGCTTAAATGTTTTGATGTTATTGTTTCTTTTAATTATCTAACACAAATGGATCTAAAAGGGTTATTGGTCCAATATAAAATAATCAGAAGCATGTTTTCCAAATGTCCATGATGGGTAAATCAAAACATGACACTTTGCGTGATTTTTTTAGGATCACGTGATCGTCAAAATGACATCCTTACTTTTACCAGTTTCTTTTGACCTTATGACCTCTTGCGGCCTCATTTACGTGTTAATTTGCATAAACTATGTTTAGTATTATAGAAGACTTAAATACAAACATTTTGAGGTATAGTTTGTTGTTCTGTGATTTATACATACAGAGATATAGCTATTTAAGTTTCCACTACCCTTAATATTCGTTCAGAGGAGCGAGAAATGGGCGTGGTTTATTACGTTATATTCCCGGTTACTGCAGGGGTAGGAAAATTCTACCCAGACTTTTTTCATTTGTCCTATGGTATACTTCAAAGATATGAAGAGAAATTTAGGGGACATCTCATGCACACGGGGACCCCCTCAGCCAATAGGTTATCCCACCGAATAAAATGCTGTCGGGTTGATAACGTTTGACATTCAGGTTATCATTCCTGGAAAACAAATATTATCTTTCTACTTTACATAGAGGGGAAAAAATGTTGACTAATATTTCTCCTTTCTTCGTCCCTGGCACTGCCAGATAAAGTTATGAAAAACGTCATCGCCGGATAATAAGTGAAGCCTCCTTTTAATTAGCACCTGTTGCCTCGGCCTAATCACTCGACTGCATTTCGACAAGTCGCCTGTAAACTAGAGTTTGAAAATCTATTCCCAGCCCTTTCGGTCACAAACTGGAGGACTTCATTAACTATTCGAAACTGCGTCTGACCCGGCAATGACCTATGACCTTATAAAACAGCAGAAAAAAAAGTTTTGTTTTTCCCTCCACCTATTGATTTCGAGGTTTCAAAATCCTTTTAGATTCGGTATACTTTTCAGTTATCCCGACGTAACCTGAAATGTCTTTATACGAACTTTCTTTTATGACACGTCTCATATTTTTGTATTCTCATGAAAGAGTAACCTGCAGTAGTTCCTAAACTAATTACCTGTTTCTCAACGAATCCAATAAGGCTTGTGCTAGGTGTTTCTAAGCCTTTTTAAGACTCTGGTAACTGAAAAAAAATTGGCTGTCGATGATGAAATCAATGACTCTTGTTGACAATCATAGATAGACTTATGCTTCCGTATGTATCCTCCTTTAAAGGAAGAACTGTTCCAGTAATCGACTGATCTAATGTTAACTGATTAAATGAGGGTGCGTCTACACTACGATGAATTATGTCAAACGCTCCCGGAACTTCAATCACAGACATCACAAAGAGTTTGAATACAAATCAGTGACTTACTGGTAGTCCTACAGTAGATTCACATCAACCGTGCATTTGATGTCTAGGCCAGTCCCATAAGAAGCTCCTGATTGGCCGTTGATAAGCCAATCACAAGGCTGGAAACTCTCAGTCTCTCTCGAGAGTTCACATAGGTATAGGATGCATGTTCCACCTCTACTGAAAGACGTATCCCTCAGGAGAAGGGGAACATAGATCATACCCATCTGAACTCACGAGAGAGACTGAGAGTTTCTAGCCCTGTGATTGGCTTATCAACAGCCAATCAGGAGCGTCGTAAGGGACTGGCCTAGACATCAAATGCACGGTTGATGTGAATATACTATAGCCAGTGCCTCAAACAGATATCCAGCATCTGTCAAAGATTCGTTCTCTAATTACGGTCTATGACTTGTTGCCAACCTTTCTGCAATATGCGATAATTAGCAAAAGTATGTTTATGACATGTGTGGACTGCAGGTATACGATCCCAAGCACTACATTATGGTAAAGTAAACCTTTTGACCTTGGAAGACAGGTAACTTCCGGGTTTTCATGAAGGATGAATTGATACTATAGATAATTGAGGTTGTGTCTCTATACTCTGTTTTTTTTCATCTGTCCATCCGCCTGTGGTGTTTTTGTATGGTAACACTGCGTCCCGGGCTTTAGATAGTTACATTCAGCTTACATTCAACGGTTATAATAATATCCTATTTCGAATATTAACGGTGTAATTCGCATACAGTAAATTATTAAAACACTTTTCAGTTGCAAATGTACACCCAGATGTCCTTTTATTTACCTAAAACTTACACATAGCGTAACTATCTACAGCCCGGGACGCAGTGTTACCATACAAAAACACCACAGGCGGATGGACAGATGAAAAAAAACAGAGTATAGTCATCAGCCTCTGGAAGCCAAGTGGAGAAGGCTAAGGGCGTTAGATAGTACCCGGGGGCGTGTGTGTGTGTGTGTGTGTGTGTGTGTAGGGGAGAGAAATCTTTTGCCGTTGTCGTGATGGAGATCTATGTCCTCATTGTAGGAATAAATTCATTATTTGACAAAAGAGCAGGAGGAAAATGAAGATTGAGAAAATTAACATTGAGGCAATAGTATTCAAGTGTTGTCGAAATATACTGCTGTTTTTATTCCGAATAACCTTATTAAAAACAGTTAAAAAAGAACCCCGTTCATAATTCAAAAAGAAGACGAGAGAGAGAGAGAGAGAGAGAGAGAGAGAGAGAGAGAGAGAGAGAGAGAGAGAGAGAGAGAGAGAGATTAGGTCAATAAACAATTCACTGGGGTCAAGCATGTCCTGAAGTGTGACACAGAAGTTCATGAAACCAACAACACGAAAACTACAAAACGACAGTTTCTCTTTACGAGGAACAGGGGAAAACTTTACCATTAAATGATATTCGCATATATGGAAACCGCATCTACTTACGTACATTACAGGTATGCCTAGTGGTCGAGAGCTTGCTCTATTTAAAACCGATTTCTTCTTCTTCTTTTTCTTCTTCTTCTTCTTAGGTTTAAGTACGGTTTGTATATAAAAATACAGAAAATACAGAAAATAATTTTCAGAAACTGCGAGCACATCTAGGCGCACATAAAGAGTAGATGAATGGGCAAGTACTAATCTCATTCGATTCTTCAATCAAGTTTTGTTACGCAGAAGACAATTACGTACTCATGAAATTCGAATAGTTAGAGCAATTCAGGTAGTAAAACAGAAATTCGTGCAACCACTGAAATCGAATCTTTCATACGCTTCCAGCAGACACGTTCTCGTCTATTTCTAAAATTTAACCCCACCACTCCGAATAAGACAGAGGAGAGCCACAATCCACACACACGGCTTTACAGCCTTCCCAAATGCACAGCGAAAGATCTTTTGTCCCCTTTTGATTTTAAATTTAGGGAAGTGGAAATGATGTTAAGGCAAAATGCTCTTGTCGATAGTGGAAGATGCTTTGGCAAGACCATTTAGGATAAAATTATATCTGTGGAAGTTTCTGTACAAAAGATTTCTTCTCTAGATTCAGCAGTCAAGAGATGAAGTATCGCCTCAGTGGCGCGTGATCGGTATGGTCTTGAACCTGCCACCTCGGTGGCCGCGAGTTCGATTCTCGGGCATTCCATTGAGGTGTTAGAGATGTGTATTTCCGGTGACAGAAGTTCAGTCTCAACGTGGTTCGGAAGTCACGTAAAGCCGTTGGTCCCGTTGCTGAATAACCACTGGTCCCATGCAACGTAAAAACACCATACAAACAAACAGGAGATGAAGTGGAAGATTATCTCTATCTTTACTTTCTATAATGGAAAAATTGTATTATGAAAAGAAATCAAGATACATAATGCATGGGTCTAGCAGCACTTGTAGGGTGACCACGTAGAATGTTAGGTGCAAAAGGCACACGGCAATCAATAACCATCACTTGAACGTGCAACAGACTCAGGGCGTCTGCTTATATATATATATATATATATATATATATATATATATATATATATATATATATATATATATGTGTATGTATGTATGTAATTTATAACTAAATCACGAAAGTTAGGAACGTGATAAATCCCATAAATAAAGGTATATGCCACGAGGGAAAATAAACAACGGAGTATCCGCGAGATCTTTCGACGTTCAAACGTCCTTTACTTAGCAGACAAACGTCGAAAGATCTCGCGGTTACTCCGTTGTTTTTATTTTCCCTCGTGGCATATACCTTTATATATATATATATATATATATATATATATATATATATATATATATATACATATGATTATAAACACTTTAGCACGTGATTCATTTATCACACATATCCACCAGTGGATATGTGTGATATATATATATATATATATATATATATATATATATATATATATATATTATATTATATATATATATATGTGTGTGTGTGTGTGTGTGTGTGTGTGTGTGTGTGTGTGTGGGCGGGGGGGGGATAGTGAGGGGGAACACAGATGTCCATCAGAAGCAGTACCTCGAAGGTATCCGGCCATCAGCGATGCATCCGGGGAAACCTAAGTTAGATCTCTATATAGCCTTCAACCTGCGCCGGTGATAAAACTCCTTCCCTCCTTCCTGCCTACGAATTCCTCTGAACGGACTCCTTGAAAGGACTCCTTTACGCCCCTGCCATGGAATACTGTAATAACGGTGCTATTCGGCTCTGCTTCTCCTTTGCTTTTAACCTTTGAAGCAATTAGAAAACAAACAATTGCCCTTTTCATGTGGCAAAACCTTGACAAGGCCTGTCGTCCTGTATTTAATGGAGACTTTTACAAAATAACTCTCTCTTCTTTCCTCCTCATCCTCCCTTCTCCCCTCCCCCTCTCGTCTCTCTCTATACTCTCTCTCTCTCTCTCTCTCTCTCTCTCTCTCTCTCTCTACAAAAATCCTAAATTCAGATCTATAATTTGACATCAAGATCTCTAATCATTTGCTCCCTTTGGACGTAAAAATCCTTTAAGAGTATTTCGTACGAACCACTTCGATAGTTATTTCAATCCTAATACGCAGATAAAAACTAAAGGAATTAACTCCTTATCAAAGGTGTTGAAGTTCCACATTTAGGTAAAAACGTCTATTGAATATTTATAATGATAATAGAATGTCTGAAAATATATGGAGCAGAGAAAAACACCATCAGCTTCCTAAGAAATACAATGTGCAACTGGAATACAATACTTACAAGCTCTGGAATAAGGCTAGCAGAGGTTAACATCAGGAGAAGGATCTTCCAGGGCGACTCACTGCCCCCCAACTACTCTTCGTAGAAGCCATGATTCCCATGACAAAAGTACTGCAGAAGATGGATGCAGAGTACCAACTCAAGAAAGGAGGTAACAGAATTAACTATCTGATACTCATGGCCGACATCAAGCTGTATGGTAAGAGCATCAAGGAAATAGATACCCTAATCCAGACTGTAAAGATTGTATCTGGGGACTTCAGGATGGAGTTTGGAATTTTGATCAACATACAAAAAGTCAAAGTGACAAGGACAAAAGGGATAAAACTGCCAGATGGGAATAGCATCAAACACATAGATGAGACAGTATACAAATGCCTGGGAATCATAGAAGAGGATAAATAACCAAAAGATGAAGGACACAATCAGTAACGAATATATGCAGACTTAAAGCGATACTCAAGTAAAAATTCAACGCCGGAAATATGATGAACGCCATAAACACATGGTCAGTACCAGAAATCAGATACAGCGTAGAAGTAGTGGAGTGGACGAAGGCTGAACTCCGCAGCATAGACCAGAAAATTAGGAAACACATGACAATACACAAAGCACTACACACAAGAGCAAATACGGACAGACTATGCATAACACGAAAGGAAGGAGGGAGAGGACTGCTAAGCATAGAGGGAGAAAAAGAAGGAGAAATAGAAATAGACAAGGAAGAAGAAGGCGAAGAAGAAATCGAAAAAGTAGATGAAAAATAACAAGAAGAAGAAGATGAAGAAGAAGTACAACAACAGCAAGGAGAAGAAGAGGAAGCATAAATAGAAGAATGAGATGAAGAAAAATTAGAAATAGAACAACAACAACGACAAGGCGGAGAAAGTTCGTGAAAAATCCGCAAAAAAACGGCAGTAAAAGAAGAGTGACCGAAATAGGTGGAGTAAGGGTCCGGGCGCCTCATTAAATCCGAATTGGGATTGAAGGTGATTAACGCGTATGAAAAGGGATTTAGCTTTAAAAGATGCGTTTGTTCCTGTTTGTTCCGATTGCGTCTCTCTCTCTCTCTCTCTCTCTCTCTCTCTCTCTCCTTCGAGTGTTCCAGGCATCGTAACAAATACTCTGGATATATATATTACAAATGTATGTATGTATATATGTATATAATATATATGTATATATATGATACAATATATATATATATATATATATTATATATATATATATATATATGTGTGTGTGTGTGTGTGTGTGTGTGTGTGTGTGTGTGTGTGTGTGTATAATATATATGTAATATATATGATCACAATATATACTAATATATATATATATATATTATATATATATATATACATATATATATGTAATGAGGTTATGATCCTCATTATTCATTTGGTAAACGTGCAACTCCGAGCATCAGGCATACATAATCTCTCTCTCTCTCTCTCTCTCTCTCTAAGCAACCAGCGGCTCGCGACCTTCTCTTTCTCTCTCTCTCGCCAAGCGATACCTCTCTCTCTCTCTCTCTCTCGCCAAGCGATACCTCTCTCTCTCTCTCTCTCTCTCTCTCTCTCTCCTTTTCTCTTTCTCTCCACTAACAGGTAATCAAAATGAGAGAGTTGCATTATAAAAAATACATTTATTTGGCAACAAAAGACAGTAAAACAATTAGGTCTCACAGACTAACTTAACTCAAGTTACCCCAATATCAAAATGTCTAAAAAGTATTTAGTCGCACCAAATGTCCCTTCTCCCATCGGGACTTCCTCGGTCCCCCCATAGTTCCTTGCCAGAACCGTCTGTTTCAAAGACACAAGAACACCTCGTAAGTACACACATAAGTTTAACAACAGAGATTAAAGATTGGAAAAGATTGGATATTCTGATGAAATGTTAAACATACAACAAGCCACTCTTTGGCTAAAATATTATATAAGACTCACCCAAGCAGCCGGAATATTTCAAACACTCATCACAAATACACTTTCGGAGAGCACCCTCGACATCTTGCCTTTCTCTCAAAGACGCATCTATGCCAAATCCCCCATAGACTTGGGTATCATACATTATTAACAGAAGAGGCGCACACGCACACACGAATGCACATTTCAACAACGCCTCACATTACTGGCTGCAACCAGTTTCCCAAAGGCACTTTGGAAAGAGTTCATAAACTGACGTACATTGACTTGTCTAACTATGCAGATTTATATCACGCCACCCACAGAAACCATTCATCAGCTTTTCTTGGGTCGTTGCTTCTCCACATTCCATTCCAATAGGTCACAGCAAACATATTGGCAATATATCATTAATTATAACCCTAGGCCTAACAAATATATATAGATATATATATATATATATATATATATATATATATACGTGTGTGTGTGCGTAGGAAGATATTGGCTACTTAGGGTCCTAGTTGGAGGGAAAAAAAAAACCTCGCGTGACGCAGTTCGTATACCTTCGTATATGAACTGCGGCAAACGAACGCTAAAATCTCCCGCAAGCTTCAGAACGGTGACGCATCTCTCAATCACTCTGCCTCATCTGCTTTCGTTGGCAAAATCACCGATTGATCTCATCTCTCTCTCTCTCTCTCTCTCTCTCTCTCTCTCTCTCTCTCTCTCTCTCTCTATAAAGAAACATGTTGCAGGAGCAGATCCTACAGTAAGACATTAATACATTCAAGACCGATCAGCGATTGATGAATAAAAGTGTCAAGCTAAAAAAACAGTTAGTCGTTTGTCTGTGCGCAAGAAGTTAACTAGTTGTAAACACCAGTCACACTTGAGCTATATGCATGATTATTACGTATGCACAAACACACACACACACACACACACACACATTATACCTGCTAGTTCAACAATGAAACTACTAAGTGTGGCTGAAACAGCTGTTGAAAGAATTTCATAAATGAAAGACATTACAAAAAGTGTTGTATTTATCTTTATAGTTTCATCTTTGAAGATAAGACAATATATACGACATTTAAGGAGGTGTGTAGCAGGCTCAAGCTACCAAAGTGGTACAGGAGTTCCTCATTGGACGAGTGGGTTGCGTACTCGCCTATCAATCTGGTAGCCAGAATTCGCTCCCAGCTGCTGCCAAAGCGGAACCAGAGGAATTAGACATTCATTTCTCGATATAATGTGGATCGGATCACACAATAAGTTGTAGATCCCGTTGCTAAGTAACTTATTGGTTCCTAGCCACGTAAATAAAAATCTGATCCAAGGAGTGGGAGCTAGAGCTGTTAGTCAGATCAGTGGTCTGGTTAAACTATAATATACTTTTGGTACAGGAGAGGAGGTATGATTTCACCGAAGTATCGTTAGCAAATGAACAGATGGTCTCAAGACAATTCTGGAAAAGGAGTACTTAGGATTAAAATGTCGCCGATCTGGGAATAAAAGGAGTTTTGGTTTTCGAGATTTTATTATAAAAATGAAATATAATCTCCATATACGATCGTGAAAAGTGGTTGTACTCATGCACGTATTCCAAAATGTTAAAGAATGGTGTTGGCTGTGTAAATAGGAGAGGATTTACAAGCAGCAGTGGCCAAGCAACGTTTAATGCCAAAGAAATGTTCACTAGCGTTTGGGTTTAACAGCCTAGGAGGGTACATAACAGCATGATTTGTAAGAACTCTGAAATTCATTGTGTAATGAGCACCCTCATTAATAACGCCGAGAAGAAACTTATATCCTCAAAGAAAAGGGCCATACAGTAAGTTTTAATATATATATATATATATATATATATATATATATATATATATATATATATATATATATATATTATAGGGAACGAATAACTATTAAAATGTGTTTTGGGCAATTAAAAGCTAGATTTTCCATCCTGCAATAACAATTTTCTTTAAGTCCACTTACAATTCCAAGCGTAATATGCTTGTGCTAAATTTTACACAGCATTGCTAAGCTTCATTTCAAGGGAAAAAATCATGATGCCAAAGAACATATTTAACCAACATTAATTATAATTTTTTTTTATTGGATTTACATTTTCCCTCATAAAGAAATATTATGTATGTTTTGATGTAAATAAATATTTATGTACACTTAAAAAATAAGTAAACTTATTTTCACTCAGATACTCTAAAAAGAAATACAGGTAATATATTTTTTTTACGTAAGTAAGCCACATAGAAACTATAATGAGTGAAGGCTTAGAGACGATCAGGAGAGTTGCCGAAAAATGTAACGTGAAGGGCAGAAGTGTTGATTGGGATGTAACAAACCTAGATGGGAGCGTTTAGTTGAGTCTAAAACGATTCTAAAGCAATCTGGAGAGCTATAGACTGGAAGGGACAGATATTAGAGGCAAATACATTGCAACCAGACGACGGCAAATTCAAGACTCATTTCGAATCACTTTTAAACCCAGGTAATAATGATAATCAAAGTGAAGGTATAAGTGCTCTTGATGACGCCCCCTACATCCCTGTTCTTGACGACCCTTTTACCCCACAAGAGCTGGACGAGGCTCGGAAAGACGTGAATATGAATAAGAGCTTCTGTGGCCTGTGGCTGCCCTGGATTGTTCGTTCGCCTGCCCGCCTTGTGGCTGATGTTTTTCTTGGCCGTGTTTAATGCTTTGTTCTTGAATTTAAATTATTTATTATCATGGGGATACAGTAAACTTGTTGTACTTTTTAAATCTGGAAACAGAATGGATTGTGGGAATTATAGAGGTATAAGTATCATGGATACTGTAGGTAAGATATATGACATATTGTTATTAAATAGACTGAAATTATGGTTCAGTATAGATAAGTGTCAAGCTGGAGCACAGAGGAAAAGAGGATGTATAGAACAAATATTGTCATTAAGACTGTTAATAGATTTGGCTATCTTCAAGAAGAAAAAACTGTATATAATGTTTGTAGATTTCAGTTAAAGCTTATGATCGAGTTCCCCGAAGAAAAATGATAAAAGTTATTTTGAAGGAACTAGGATGTGGGAAAAGAATGTTGTCTGCAATTCAAGAGATGTACAGTAACACTAAAAATGTTTTAAGAACAGCTGTGATCGAAAGCTCTGTCGGTGTTCGGCAGGGAGCCCCCACTGTTTGTTTACTGTTTGTCATTTATATGGATAAAATGGTTAGGATGTTAAAAGATGCAATTCCAGTCGATGGTTTTTTGGGTAGTTTACATGTGCTTTTGTTGATGGAGACACAGTGATTGTTGCCACTTCTCGAGAAATGTGTATTAAAAAATTTGACAGTATGATGAACTACTGTAATGAATATGGCATGCAGCTTAATGGTAAGAAGAGCAAATTTTTCGTGATAAACAAGAATGTAGGTGACCAGTTGCCAATAAAACAGCTCAAGGTCAAACTGTGAGTTACTGTGACCATTATCTCTATCTAGGAACTTGGTTCACAGATGACGGGAAGTTGAAAACTTGCCTCTCTTTACATCAGCCTAACTGGCAATCAACCTTAAACAAGTTCTCAATATTTTGTAACACGAATACCAAGATGCCATTCTATTTTAAGAAGAAAGTTTTTGAAGCAGCGGCGACTTCATCCTTGTTTTATGGGTCAGAAACATGGTTAACAAATGCATTACAAAAACCAATAAGTAATTACAATCACTTAGTCAAAAGTTTGCTAGATGTGAGGGTAAATACCTGTACAGATTTTGTGTTTGGTTGAGTCCTGGGATGCCCCAGCGAAAAATTCATTGTTGGCCCAAAAAACGGAAACGTTTTCTTATGTCAAAGTTGTCTGACCCTGATATGGATGAGCCTTTTCATGTTGTATATGGAATGTGTAGGGATGCAGATTCCCCTGGGTACAGATTTATTCAAAATTCCCTAACCTTTAATGACCAAATTGACCCACTAGACGACATCGTATCATCAATTAGAAATAGACCAACTTCAGCAACTAAATTATGTTTACTTACAGAAGCAAACTGAATCCCAACTTGGAAGTTCATAGATTATATACCGATAAATTATATGTCGCTGATTACATTCGCGTAGCTTTCAGTCGCTTACGGTTAATGTCCCATAACCTTTGTATAGAAACGGGTAGGTGGAGCCGAACTCCTCCAGAGTTAAGGGTGGTGTGCCTGTGATAATAGCTCTATTCAGTTGCCAATAACAGCTCAAGGTCAAACTGTGAGTTACTGTGACCATTATCTCTATCTAGGAACTTGGTTCACAAGATGACGGGAAGTTGAAAACTTGCCTCTCTTTACATCAGCCTAACTGGCAATCAACCTTAAACAAGTTCTCAATATTTTGTAACACGAATACCAAGATGCCATTCTATTTTAAGAAGAAAGTTTTTGAAGCAGCGGCGACTTCATCCTTGTTTTATGGGTCAGAAACATGGTTAACAAATGTATTACAAAAAACCAAGAGTAATTACAATCACTTAGTCAAAAGTTTGCTAGATGTGAGGGTAAATACCTGTACAGATTTGTGTTTGGTTGAGTCTGGGATGCCCCCAGCGAAATTCATTGTGGCCAAAAAACGGAAACGTTTTCTTATGTCAAAGTTGTCTGACCCTGATATGGATGAGCCTTTTCATGTTGTATATGGAATGTGTAGGGATGCAGATTCCCCTGGGTACAGATTTATTCAAAATTCCCTAACCTTTAATGACCAAATTGACCCACTAGACGACATCGTATCATCAATTAGAAATAGACCAACTTCAGCAACTAAATATGTTACTTACAGAAGCAAACTGAATCCCAACTTGGAAGTTCATAGATTATATACCGATAAATTATATGTCGCTGATTACATTCGCGTAGCTTTCAGTCGCTTACGGTTAATGTCCCATAACCTTTGTATAGAAACGGGTAGGTGGAGCCGAACTCCTCCAGAGTTAAGGGTGTGTGCCTGTGATAATAGCTCTATTCAGGACGAGTCACACGCTCTCATCAATTGTCCTCTGTCAATGCCGTGTAGACATAATACCAAACTTAAGTTCGAGTCTTTGAATACTTATGTTAAATGAAAGTAATTATATTACTGATTTGTGTGCATATGTTTATGAAGTTCTTCTTAGTTATAATAATATGCGTCTTTGTCTTCTGTTTTATGTTTTTTTTCTCAGTAGGTTTTTCTCTCTTTTGCAAGCGTTGTGTTTGAGACTTAACAATAATAAGCCAAGGTTTATAGGTGGATATGCTTTTTTCTTTACTTTTTTCGTGTATATGATATTATGTGCTGATGTAATATGTACTTGATGTTTGTATTTTTTTTTGTCATTATGGGCCTTGTACTTACAGAAAAAAGAAGAGATAGCTATCTACTCTGTATTTTTTTTGTATTGTATCTTTTTTGGGACAAGTTTGTACTTATATGTTGTATATCTTGTCAATAAAAATAACTAACTAACTAGGAAGAAATTTCCCGTATTGATACCAGAGGGAAGTACAAAAGAAGACAAGTAATTCGCACTACGAACTAGTATGAGCAACTCTGTAGATATAAAGATATAAGGAGACTAACGAATTTTCTTACAGAATCAGATAACGCATTTCTTTATTGCAGTGAAAATTAATTCCCACTCATATTGGTCAAAGGTTCCACTTTTGCGACATGAATGTTTGTGATGATTTACCTGTTGTATAGGCTATATTGATTGCAACGTGAGATATTTTAGGGTATTTCCATAGAAATACAGCACAAAAATTCATTGCTGAAATGTTCTCGATTAAAATCTCATCGTAGAATACAGTCACGGGAAATAATTAATAATTAACCTTGTTTTGAAACGCAGAACTTATTGTTTTGGTCCCCGAACCTTTCAAAAGAAGAAGAAAAATTCTTTGTTGTCAAACGCCGGTGATTCAGTGATATTGAGTCGAGTGTACTGTGTATTACCTAGAATCATGGCCACTGAACGTTACAGCTTCTCTTTAACCACTTTTAGGTATGTAAAATAGTGGTATTTTGGTTTTACAATGATATAATGATCACGAGTAGTGTTTTTGGGTAAGAGTGCATACGTTTTATCAAATGGGGCAGAATTGAAAACGAATGTACAGCTACTTTTAATAAAGCGGTGTGAGTGACTGGCAGTTTTGAGTGGCTGCGGACTGGAAAGAAAAGTATCCAAAATTGTATAGTAGTTTTAGTTGTTGACTAATTGTGATTTTGTTAACAGAAGAATACCAAATATGGAGCTGTGCTAAACGGCTGATGGTTAAATTAGCTTTAGCCTAACAAAACGAAGACGTAATTGGGTACTAGCCTAGAAGCCTATAGCTAACCAAGTCCTAGCCAATTGCTGGTGCCGGCATGTGTAAACTGAGCTAAGCTTCTTAGCTTAGGATATCTAGGCAAGCTCTAGTTAGATACTAGAGTACTGTCTGGGCACTAGTACAATGATAGGCTACAGTAATTTCTCCCCAAACACATACTAATCGTAGCGTAGGGTTAAACACCGCTGTAGGGCCAGACGGCCACCTGTATGGCAGCGCGGCCACTTTCCCTAAAAATACTAACTAGCACTGCCAGCAGGCTAAGTTACAGGTCAGTCACAAGCCAACCCACGTGGAAGCAACACCTCGAGACCTCTACTTTCCTCTCGAAGTAAGTAGGGTAAACAACCGACTACCGAGGTGTTGGCCACCCTCCGAAAAAGTACTTTAACACGTCCTGACACCGGAGATGGTCATCAGTCATGAGTTGTTGGTGGTGATAACAGGAGCTCAAGACCTTTACTCTCCTTTCGAAGTAGCTTAAGTATTTTCTCCAAAGTTAGAAATTAAGGCCATATTTTAAGATTTAAACAGGGGGTAATGAAAAGGGTGGCCAACGCAGTGCCCACAACCCCAAAACACTTTCGAAGTTTTACTTACAACTCCAAATATTTAGAAGATTGACACCATCTCGATGTTTGTGGAGTCGCTTTTGTCAACAAACTTCCCATTTCCTGTGCTAAATCCGCACACCACTTGTACCCATAGACGCTGGGGGGCTTTCATCACAACAATCGTAACCCCGACCTCTAACCAGCACTTATTCGTACTTATTCAAGGGGACTACGGCATTCTTAGCAGCGTTTTGCGTTTTTCAATTGTTTATCAGTGTGTCATTGGTATGTGTTTACCCTTCAAACTGGGTTATAATACTTACACAAAACCCAGGGAAATCATGTGAAACTTAGTCATATCTATTTGTAGTATATATATATATATATATATATATATATATATATATATATATATATATATATATTATATATATATATATATATATATTATAGCAATTTTATCATTACTGCATTACTTGACAACTAGAATTCATGGAAACAGTTTGTAAATGCATCGGTGTATGTGTGAAGCTCCACTAGATTGGCAATGATTAGTCATTTTGCCGTTGTCTGCTCACACTTCAGAAATATCTGTAATTTTTTGGGGTTAATTTGGTTGCAAAAAAGGGATAATAGACATGAATTAAATAAACATTTTGAAGTAACAAAGTAAAGTTAAACTAAATAATGAGTAAAGTAAACAATTAAGGGAATAAAGCTTTGCACCTCATAAACCGTGTACTCGTGTGCTGCCCATAACTGTGTTTGTGGAGTGAGCGCTTAGGAACCAGGAACCGCAGCGTGGTTCAAGTGCAATTTGGAGTGAATCAAGACCAAAATGTGTATAATTACAATCAAATAAGCACTGTGGAGTTTCAGTTGTGATGGCAGTGAGGATAAAACCACCAATTACAAGGTAAAAATGAATTTCAGTTCAAACCATGACCCCGGGGATAAAAAGTTTCATACTTTCTCTAATATAGGCAACAAAATGTTGTTTTATTGTGCTGATTACAACTGCAATAATCTTGAGTAAGATCAATAAACGTTACATATATACGCTAACACTGGTTTAAATGAGGGCTGGGAAAGATGGTGGATTGTCTGTGGTTGTGAACGGCAAGTTACGGGGTTGCCCCCATATTGGATTTCAAAACTTCCTTAAAAACATATTTTACAAAGAGCTCACATGCTTATTTTAGTTCGTGTAGCGCTTTCATATATCACATTATTTTGACGAAACTTCAATCTTTTGAATGGTATGCTTAAAGATGTAATTGTATTCTTGTTTCACCAATTAAATATCGAGTGAATAAGGCCGAGCCACGCGATGACAATGGATCGACTGTGGTTGTTTACCCTATATATGCAAATATTGTTCAAATGAGCGCTGGGAAGGCTAGGAAGGACATGGCTGTGACTGTAAAACTGAGTTGCACTCACAACCATACCAAGCCATATTGGATTTAAAAAACTGTCAGAACACATATTTTACGAAGACTTCACATGCTTATTTTACTTCGTATGGCGGTTTCATATATCTCATTTTCTTGACGAATCTTCAATCTTTTGAATGGTATGCTTGAATATTGAATTGTGTTGTTGTTTCACAAATTAAATATCAAGTGAAAAAGTGGCCCATTTTCCCGATCAAATGGCCGCACAGCGATGTTTTACCCTATAGTATGTTACCATTGCTAATTTTCTGACATATCTTGTCTCCTACGCCAAGGCTAGCCTATAGTAACCGATATAATTTTCCCAGGGGATCCCAGGCAAACTAGGGGTAATTCTAAGTAGTAACTCTATCCATACTTTTACCTTGGAAATTGAGTTTTTCTAGTTTTAGCAAGTACTTCTAATGAAGAAGTAGGGTAAAATGCTGAAGTCAGCCTCTATTGTAGCGTGACCACCTTCCCGAAAAAGTACTTTAACACGTCCTGTAACCCAGGATAGACATTAGTTAAGAGCCAGCGTCTGTTGAACCAGTAGTACCTCAAAACCTCTACTTTCCTCTAGAAGTGTTTTCTCCCAAGTCAGAAGTTAATGCCATAATTTCCAATTTTTGGAAAGGTGGTCATACTATGGTAGAGGTGGCCACCAGGTGGCCGTTCAGTATTTCACCCAAGTTATCTTTTAGTGGTCAACCATTATGGGGGACTTTGAGAATTTGGGATATTGTGTCAGGGAGAACACGTAAATAAAGCAACCATGTTTGTGTTCTGGAAAAGTTTGACAGACATGCAAAACGTCAGGTAGCCATATGTCCCAAGCAGGGAGAGGCAGAGGGAAGGAGAGCAACATGGATAGGGGAGTGTACTTGCACCCATAAAGGGTGAGAGAAGGGGAGTGGTTAGGCAGAGTTCTGGGCCTGCACAAATAATTTTTAACTGACACAAAACAACTTCTACATCAAAAGCACAAAAACTATAGGAAAAATCAATTTCCAAGGTAAACGTAGGTGCGAAGCAGTTACTCATCCCTCTCTCCAGGATGATAAGGGAAGTGTTGAACAAGTTTTGCTTGCACGAGAATGTGTCATTGATTCTGATAGGATAGCTCCTATTTGTGCCTTAAGGTATTTTCATCAAGGGTTATCTTCTCTGGCTCTGATAGGGTACAAACTGGCAAAGGTTTTTCGAGAGGGGCTGCAGAAGCTATTTCAAAATGCAGACGTCAATTTCCATCCAACATCTACTGAAGCAAGTGGTCAATTTTCCATAGTCGGTGCAAAAGTAATATAATCTCTTCTTAGACGACTGACAGAGATTGCATGTTTCCTTTTGTTTCTGAGGACCTTTGAGGGCTTGTCTTCTTCTGCTATAAAAGCCTACAGAGCTATGCTTAGTTCTGTTTTCAGGCATAGAGGCCTGGATGTGTCCTTGAATCAGGACCTTTCAGATCCTATTAGACCATTTGACACAAAGTCCTGAAATGTCTTTCCAGACGTCCCCTTGAGCCTTTGAATTTCACTTCATTTAGAAACCTGACCAGGAAGACCTTTTTGGTAGCTTTGGCAACAGCCAAAAGAGTCAGTGAGATACAGCCCTTTGACAAAAGAGTTAGACTCTCAGAACACGACGCAGTCTGCGCCTTTACTGTAGGATTTCTCACTAAGAACATGAATCCTTCCAAGCCTTGGCCTTGATCCTTCAGTAGTAAGAGTTTAGCAGAAATATTAGGATTGGAAGATGAAGAGAGCGTCCTTTGCCCCGTGAGAGCATTAAAGTGTTATCTGCACAGAACTAAAAAAAATTAGAGGTCAGATGTAAGTCAGTATTTGAGTCTCGCTATCTTCGTGATGTGGAAATGGGTTTTAATGATTGCAGTATCTTAGGATCTTATTGATGGCTGGCATGGTATTTGGGGGAGGAAGTATGTATAGGAAGCTTTCTTACCAGGTAAGGAAATAACAAACATTGTTTCAGTACTAGCAGATATTTTATTCTTTCAAACTCAGTACGTGTACATTCATTAATGTTTTGGGGGTAGAATAGTCCATGTATCCCACATCTTGTCAATGTGGGAATCAGCTATGTACATAATTACTTGGTAAGTTACTTATATAAAATTTTTATTATTGTAATAAAATAAGATTCTAGATATACTTAACAAGTAATTACAGAATGGGAGCCCACCTACCTCCCCTCTAAACAAGTAATTACCGAATGGGAGCCCGCCTGCCTCCCATCTAATGGACAGTAAGCATAAACAAATTGGAGTTTGCTCAGTTGTTTCTCTCTTTCCTAAAGTGGGCAGTGCCAGTTACCTAAACCAAAACAAAAAAATTGCTCCTGTGAATTTCAAATTTCAGTTGATGCTACTAGAAATTGATAGCTATGTACTGTGCATTCCAGAGGCCATGACATTGTGTTATATCGTAAACAACTTTTAAACCTACATGTGGATTTCCATGCCGCTAAAGTATTGAGTGTTTCAAACTTCGTCCTAATTTTTGGAAGTACTGTGGATTACCATATGTGTTTCATCAACTTTTTTTGCTTAAGAAATGAGGTTAAAGCTGCACTTAGCCACCAAACCATCCACATATGTGGTAATGTTTTATCAGTGACATTGGTATAGCCTGTCCTCCAATACGTATATACCTTTAAAAATGATTATTTGACTTAATATAATTGTCCTTTTACCTTTCCTGGGCCATAAAGATTTTTTAAAACAAATTGATATGCTACTGTATGATGAGATATAATTTTTTTAAATAATTAGGTAAGGGAGATGACTGTGTCACAGATATGTCATAAAGCTCCACTTGTTTGAAACGGTCTGAGGAAAGGCAAGACGTTGGTCTTTTTACTAAGAGTAAACAGCTTAATTAAACACATCTGTCAATTCAGTGTATTGCAATAAATTAGGACAATGTTAGAAACATGTCAGTGCTTTAGTAGCATGGAAATCCATACGGTTTAAAAGTTGTTTACAAAAAACTCTTATTTCATGGCCTCTGGAATGCTTAGTAATTACTTGGTAAGTATGGATAAAATCTTATTATATTAATAGAAATGTCAATTTAACTGAGACTGCAGTTCATTTGATAATCATTACAATTTTGAAATTCTAAGTTTTATCCTTTAGGTATAAGAAATTGTTCATATGCATAATGTACATATGTATGTTATTTATACTTATAATTATTTTCAGTCCTTCTGGAAAGCTAGTGCAGATTGAGTATGCACTGGCAGCAGTAGCAGCTGGGGCTCCTGCAGTTGGTATTAAGGCTAAAGATGGAGTTGTCTTGGCATCAGAGAAGAAACACAAGTCAATCTTGGTTGAGGAACATTCCATAATCAAGGTTGAAATGATTACAGACCACATTGGGATGGTTTACAGTGGTTAGTAACCACCCTTTTGTTTTTGTATATAGTATGCTTTGTTTGGGGCTATTTTATACAAGATAACTAGTAATATCACTGAACTGTAAAGCAGTTTACCCAAGGAGGTTAATAGCTGTAAGCTTGGTGTAGTTTCTTTTTGGGGTTCTGCTGATCTTTTGGAATGGCATCTTAGTAAATGAAAACTTTCAAAGCTCACAAGCATTCATGAACAGTAAGTAGTTTACGTAAAGCATCTTGAGACCCAGTCAATGTTGAGCTGATGTGACTAATATGTATGAAAACTATTACGATAAAGGAAGAATGGATCAGAAGAGTGGGAACAGAGGATAGAGGGAATCAGTACAACATGAAAATTGTATAGAAGTAAGATAGCTTTAGCTTGCTAAGAAAGTTATAGAAGAAAGTAGAAAGGAAATTTTATTATAATGATTAAAAAAACAATTGTGGCTTTGCTTCATAACGTAGGCATCCACAGCAGAGGTAGTATTATTGTGAGAAAAGAATAAGTTGTCATTTATCCTCTCTGGAGCATCCCAAAGAGTATAATGTAGCTCATCTCACCATCCCCCTTCCTTTCTCCTCAATTTACATGCCACCACAGGACAGTCAGTGTGAACTCAATTTGGTCTCTCAAATCTGAGTTAGATTTAGGTATAAGCTGGTTTCCTTTAATGAGAAAATATATTTGCATAAGCTAATTGGCATGAAGTATCTACAGGAAACTTAAAACCAGTTTAGGCTCAGCACAGCATTTGATGGGACATTTTATCTCAAGTCATGCAATTTTATGTACAATGATGTTGATTTAGAGGTTGAATTTTCTCCATGTCTCTTGTAAACTTATAGGAATGGGACCAGATTACAGGCTGCTAGTTCGCCAAGCACGGAAGGTTGCACAGCAGTATTACCGGACATACTTGGAGCCTATCCCGACAACCCAGCTAGTTCAAAGACTAGCTGCTATTATGCAGGAATACACTCAGTCAGGGTAAGATAAATTTGTATGTAGTGCATGCTGTGTTATTTTAGTTGATTATCTGACCCAGGAAAGTTCAGTAATGCTATTTATTTCTACATTTGTGTGGTAGTGTTATCATTGTATCCCAGGTGCCTGGCATGTATGAGTAAACACTTGATTCAAGATCATCCGTAGTCTCATTTGATTTAGAATGGTGGGAATCAGTGTTCCTCCTTGAAAAATTAACATGGTTATTGTAGTTCAGTTTTCACACTGCTGTTTCTTCTTTAATAGAACAGTGCATTAAGTTTTTTAAACCATTCTGATTTGTGAATTAACTTACAAACATTAAAGTAATTAATTAATGAGTGGCAAAAATCTCAATAGAGGAAGAGCTCACTATCAGTGTTAACCTGATCTCTCATTTAGAGAGGAAACAAACTCAGATTTACACATAAATGACAGATGCACATTTCAAATACTATGGTATAAGGGAATGTTGCTCCAAGAATTACAATAATATGAAGTATATTTAAGAATAATATTTAATTTTCCTTGAATTCATAGTAAGATTTGTGTAATTTTAATAGTACAGTAATAGTTTTGAATAAAGGAAAGCTGTGGGTAATTATTTTCCCCTTTTGACAGAACACAACCAGACTCCTCCGTCATTAATTCTACAGTTACGCCTAGGATTAAATGTTCTGTGTGTAAGTGAAGTCTCTCTATTTCAGAGGTGTGCGACCATTTGGTGTGAGTCTGTTGATCTGTGGATGGGATGGTGATCGCCCATACTTGTTCCAGTGTGATCCTTCAGGAGCTTATTTCCCATGGAAGGCAACTGCAATGGGGAAAAATTTCATAAATGGAAGGACATTTTTAGAAAAAAGGTTGGTTGAATGTCTTTTTCTCATTTTATTTACAATCTACTTACGTATTATTGTGAGATGAAATATGTAGTAACCTAGATGATTGTTATAAAGGTGTACAGATGTAGTAGGTAGTTTACAGAGATAGGATGTTACTTAGTTAGACACTACCCTACTTATGAATGAGTAACGTTCTGAACAGTTTATCATATCTTGATTGTATAATACGTATAGTCAATACAGTATACTATATTTTATTTTCATCCAAAGACAGATTGCTACATTGTACATGCATGTTACATAAAATCTAAATAAGTTGTGATGATAGTATAGTACGGTACTGTACAGTTGTTTGCCTTACCTTTGAAACTGCTAGCATAGGCTTGAGGTGGTGGATGATAGGAGGAAGCAGTCAATGGAGGTGGGAAGGCTCTTTAGGTTGAAGGCACTGATTTGAAGAATTGGTTTTAAGAGTTTGTATTGTGTTTCTTTTCATTGTATAATATACAATAACACCACATAGCATCGTTGATGGTTGTTGCTATTTTTGAGAATCTCTCAGCATTTTGGTCCTGGTTCTCAGAAATAATTCAAGTTTTTTCTATAAGAGAAAACCCTTTTGCCATCAATTTCTTTTCACACTTTGAAGAAGTTGTTCTTCATGTTCTGTTCCTTGCATTTCTTCATTCGTCAACTCCTCTGAATGAGACTCAAACAGCTCTTCAGAGTCCTCTTCCCTTAAGTCAAGCTGTAGCTTTTCACTTAAGTCAACGAGACTGTTAAGGATTCCCTTTTGCCCCTTCGTCCTTATTAAATCCTTTGAAGTCATTGGCAAACTGTGGACATAAAGCCTTACATGCTCCATTCATTTCGCTCTCACTTGTACTTCATGCCATGCCATATCAATATTCTTGGTGCAATTATAAATGATGCATCCCTTCCAAAAGTCACATAAGGTAACACTAGGGTCATTCACTTCCTTCAGTTGCCTATAAGTACAGCCAATATAATATTTCTTGAAATTGGCTATTATGCCTTGATCCATTGGTTGAATGGGTCAAGTTATGTTATGCGGTAAATAGACATTTAATGTATACACTACCTGGGCAGGTATATATATAGCTATATTCTCTGTTCCACCTGGCAGAAAATTTCAAAACTCGCGGCAATCGCTAGTAACCTATTAGTAGTTCAGGCAACCACCACCCCGTTACCGTGGCGCTAGCGCTAGGAACCGTTCCCAATTGGGCCAGATTTTCTCTGCCAGCCGAACCGGCAACATTGTTGGTGGTTCCCTGCTAGAATTTTCATTCTCGTTGCTGACTGATCTTGGATTTGGTATTGTACTCGGAAACGTTAGCTTGGCATTCGCTTTGGATGTTTCTTTAAAAAGATGTCTGACTCTGGAAGTATGTTTAGAGTGTGTGTAAAAGAGGGGTGTAAGGTAAGATTGCCGAAGCTCGGGTCGGTCGACCCTCATACCGTTTGTAAGAAGTGTAGGGAGAATGTGTGTACTTGGGAGAATAGATGGCATTGATGTGAGAATTTATCAGAGAAGGAATGGAAGGTCTTTATGAAATATGTTGAGAGACTTGAGAAAGATCGTGTAACAGGAGATCTGTTTCTCGTAGTGAGAAGTCAAACTTCTTCGGGTAAAAGGAGTGATTGTATTTCCTCTCCAGCTCCTTCTAATGTAGAATTGGTAGTTCCCTTCTCCCCAGGTATCTCCTGCGCCCGCTGCTGTATCGAGGAGACGAACGACACAAATATTGTGAAAGTGTTCGCTGCCCTTGGCGTCCATGGGCGACCAGATACAGCGACTTACAGATAAAGTTAGTGCTTTCGATGTCAGTGAAAGTGTAGTGGAGGGGAGTCTGATCGTCTCTCTCGTGCTCCTAGACCTAGACCTCTGTCAAGCTCCCAGGCACCCAAGGGAGAAGGCATGTCGACAGCGAAGGGAGGCGAGAGAGGTTTTGTCACGGTCAGGCGTACCCTTCGAACAGTCCTGTTGCAAGTTCCCAGGCTGTTGCAGTTCGCCGCAGGAAGGCGTAACTGGGAAGTGTGCGTCCTCGGAAGGTTCGACTTCCGAGCGAGAACGTCGGTATGCAGTGGTGTCTCGCCCACTCAAGAGGACGTTCAGGACGTCAACGGCTCTCGAGAGACAGGCGCAAGACAGTGAGGCTTGGGAGTAGTCCTGAGGTGTTGTCCATCCTCGGAAGACGGGGACGCAGTGCCGATCAAGAGGAAAATGGATTTTTCGTACTAGAGAGGACGCAGACGCACTGGTGTATACGTCCAGTCTCGGCATGGTATTTCCATGGGAGAATCGCCTCCATCTTCTTATAGTATCCTCCCCCTCGTATTTCATCCGTCGGGTAGAGTACAGGATCGCTCTCCTTTAGGTCGCAGTCCAGCTCGTAATCCTCATCCTTCATCGTCTACCATGCAGGAGGATAGTACGAAGCATTTCTTAAGGGAAATGCAGTCCAAGTTGGCAGTACTGGTGAAGTCTTGGGATGCTACTGAACAACCATCGTCGAGAGCGTAAGGACGATTTCCTTTCCATTAAGTCTTCTAAAAGGGAAGACAAGGACGCGTTCGCCGAGGACGCAGGGCGAACTGGCGCTAGGAGGAAAATAGTTTCCGAAGAAGCAGGACGCAAACGTCAGGACGCGGGACCAATGGTGGACGCAGGACGCAGGCGGCAGGACGCCGATGCCTCGGTAGCCGCAGGACGCAGGCGGCAGGACGCTAGTCCGTCAACGAAGCGTCAATACGACGACGACTTACAAGACATTTCTTCAGCAGAAGAAGAGTAGGAAGTAATTGAAGGAAAGAATACGGAACCTTCTTCAGATTATAAGGTTCCTGACTTCACGTCTTATTGCTGTTTTTGAGGGGGTTTAATTTAAACCGACAGCTCCGTTATCCCCCTTATCACAGTTTTCCAAGACTAGGACTCCAAAGAAGTCCCTCTTGCCTGAAAATGACGATGTCAATTTCGGCGAAGAAGGCCCTTCAACGGGTGAATGACTGATGAAGGAGAAGAAAGAAGCGGGAAAATACTCTTTTGTTTTTCCTCCAGCTAAGTTAGCTTCTAAATCAGGAGTATGGTACGCTACTGGAGAAAGTCTAGGCCTGGGAGTACCTGCCTCCGCCCAGGGGGACTTCTCCAGTATAGTAGACAGCTCACGCAGACAGGCGTTACAGTCGGCCAAGGTCTGGTGGACGTCTTCGGAATTTGACCATCTATTTAAAGGGATTTTTATTTGGACTTTCGAAGTCTTCAATTGCTTGGATTGGTCTTTGGGAGCGCTAGCGAATTCCCTAGGAGAAGAGGATTCGCAGGACTTCGAAACAGCTAAGAGCATTATGTCCTGCATGGATAAGGCTCTTAGAGACGGAACGAATGAGCTGGCTTCGTTATTCACAGCAGGAGTGCTTAAGAAGAGATCGCTGTGTGTTCGTTCGCCTCAAAAGGAGTTTCTAACTCTCAGAAATCGGAGTTACTGTTCTCTCCCCTTTCTTTCGAAACAGCTGTTTCCTTCAGAGGTGATTAGGGATATAGCTCTATCCCTTTCGCAGAAAGCCACTCAAGATCTTCTTTCGTCTTCAGTTAAGAAGTTCTTACCAACCAAGTTGGTGAAGAGACGCCAAAGGATACTAGACCGTCGCAAACAGCCCTTTCGCAGGAAGAACATTCGCTCGACCCGCCTTTAGGGGTAAGAGAGTACCCGGCGAAAAGAGGAGCCAAGACCCCCTCTAAAGAATGAGAACTCAGTCCCCTCCAGACGACAGTGGGAGCCAGACTTCAAGGTTTTGGGAAGTTTGGCAAGAAATGAAGGCAGATCCCTGGGCTGTCAACGTAGCTCGGGAAGGATACAAAAGATTCCTTTCTTGAAAAGACCTCCTCTCACAACATCTCCGTAGAGCCCTCGGGGCAAATTACAACGATTTAGAGAAGAAAGCGGCTCTGTGGGAGCAAGTAGCTTCCATGCTAGAGAGAAAGGAGCAATAGAACCTGTTCTGGATCACGAATCTCCGGGATTTTACAACCGTCTGTTCCTGGTTGCAAAGTCCTCGGGAGGTTGGAGACCAGTGCTGGACGTAAGTCAACTGAATCTTTTCGTAGAAAAGACCAAGTTCACTATGGAGACGAACGATTCAGTACTGGCAGCGGTACGTCCAGGGGACTGGATGGTGCGACTCTGGACTTACAAGACGCATACTTTCATATTCCGATTCATCAGGAAGCAGGAAGTATCTAAGGTTTGTGATTCAGGACAGGGTCTTTCAGTTCAAGGCCCTATGCTTCGGCCTTTGCACAGCCCCTCAAGTGTTCACGAGGATGATGTCCAATGTGGCGAGATGGTTACATTTAAGAGGGATCAGAGTGTCCTTGTATCTGGACGACTGGTTGATAAGATCCCAGTCAAGAAGTCAATGTCTGGAGGACGTGAGTCAAACATTGGACTTAGCAAAGACTAGGTCTGGTAGTGAATATGGAAAGTCCCATTTGGAGCCCCAACAACAGATAGTTTATTTGGGGATTCAGATATCGGCAGTGACTTTTCGGGCTTTTCCGTCCCCGAAAGGCAAGCCCAATGCAGTCAGAAGGTGCAGGACTTTCTAAAGAAAAGACCGATGCTCTGCAAGAGAGTGGATGAGTCTACTGGGCACACTCTCTTCGCTAGAGAGGTCATTTCTTTAGGAAGACTGCACATGAGACCTCTTCAGTTTTTCCTGAAGGATTCATGGCCAAGAAAATTGCAACCGGATTCCTTCCAGTTTCTAATTCCGGCCGAAGTAAAGGAGGAATTAAAGTGGTGGCTAACTCCAGGCAGGTTAGCAAGAGGGATGTCACTTCAGCAGAAGAACCCAGACCTCGTCTTGTTTCCGACGCGTCGGACGCGGGTTGGGGAGCGACATTAGGCCTCAAGAGGTGTCGGGACTTTGGAACAAGGACGAAACAAAGTGGCACATAAACAGGAAGGAACTGTTGGCAATTTTCTTGGCTTTTGAAGCACTTCAGAGAGTTGATTCGAAACAAAGACAGTGCAGGTCAACTCGGACAACACCACGGCTCTGGCATATATTCGAAAACAAGAAGGGGGCTCATTCTTTTCCCCTTTACAATCTGGCAAAAGAAATTCTGCTTTGGGCAGAAGAGGAAGAGGTCGTGATACTCACCAGGTTTATACAAGGAGAGAAGAACGTGAGTGCGGACCTGTTGAGCAGAAGAGAGCAACTTCTCTCGACGGAGTGGACGTTGCACATGGAGGTTTGCCAGAGCCTGTGGAAGTTGTGGGGCCGTCCGGTAGTGGATCTGTTTGCGACAGCCAGAACAAAAAGGTTACAACATATTGCTCTCCGATTCCAGACCAGGAAGCAGTGGCGGTAGATGCATTCCTGATGGATTGGTCAAACTTAGATCTGTACGCTTTTCCTCCGTTCAAGGTGCTGGGGAAAGTGATGAAGAAGTTCAGGGAGAGCAAAGGAACGAGGATGACCTTAATAGCCCGTTTTGGCCGGCCCAAAGTTGGTTCACAGAGGTACTGGAATGGACAGTAGATACGCCAAGGACTCTCCTCTAAGAGTAGATTTACTCAGACAACCCCACTTCGACAGGTTTCACAAGAATACCCTCGCTCTGGGTCTGACTGCGTTCAGACTATCGAACGTCTGGTCAGAGCGAGGGGATATTCTCGAGAGGTGGGCCAGTGCAGTGGCTAGCGCCAGAAGAACCTCCACAATCACGGTGTATCAGTCGAAAGTGGGACAATTTCCGGAAGTGGTGTAAGAACAGGAAAGTGTCTTTCATCCAGTACCTCTGTGACCCAAATCGCAGATTTCCTTCTTTACTTGAGGAAGGATTTACACTTGTCAGTTTCGACAATCAAAGGTTATAAGAGTATGCTAACCTCAGTGTTTAGACACAGGGATCTAGACATCTCGAATAACTTAGATCTGAGAGATCTGATTAGGTCGTTTGGGACGAAGAAACAATCAGAAGGCAGGCCACCTGCTTGGAACCTGGATGTGGTCTTGAAGTATTTAACTTCTAGCAATTCGAACCGTTAGAGGAATCCTCTCTGAGAGATCTTACTAAGAAGACTATCTTTTTAGTAGCATTGGCAACTGCTAAAAGAGTTAGTGAGCTTCAGGCCATATCGAAGAAGGTGGGATGGAGACACGGCAATGCAGTGTGTTCATTCCAAGAAGGTTTCTTGGCCAAGAATGAGGATCCAACTAATCCTTGGCCAAGATCCTTTGAAGTTTTTGGGTCTAGCTGAATTGGTCGGTAACGAGCAAGAAAGAGTTCTCTGCCCAGTGAGAGCGTTGCGATGTTATATAGAAAGAACAAGAGTTATCAGAGGGAAGTCTGATGCTCTGTGGTGTTCAGTTAAAGACCCACACTAGACCCATGACGAAGAACGCTCTAGCCTTTTCTTCATGAGAGAGTTAATTAAAGAGGCTCATATGTTGTGTGAAGAGCAGAGCTTTGGTATTTTGAAAGTGAAGGCTCATGAAGTCAGGGCAGTGGCGACTTCATTAGCTTTTAAAAAGAATTTAGCCCTCAAGGAAATTATGAATCCACATATTGGAGAACTAATTTCAATATTTGCGTCTCATTATCTTAGGGACGTTCAGACAACCTCGATAATTGTCAGACGCTAGGAGGTCCATACGTGTCCTCGGGTACAGTATTGGCAAAGGAGTTACTACCCACTAACCTTCTTTTAAGCTAGTTGATTTATTAGGTGAGGTGGTGTTTGTGTTTATTGGTCGTCTGAGAAAAGGGTGCGGTACTTTTCTCAGTCGTGTTAGTATTTATCTGGTGATGGTGTGTGTGTAGTTCAGGTAAATGATCTGTTACTAGCTTGAAATGGCCGTGGCATAAGAGGGCTGTAAGGATCTGTCAACACATTGTCACGTCCAGTTGTCAGTTCCAGTCTTAGCTTCTTCAACATACAGGACTTCCTTGTTGAGAGCTACTAAGGTTTAAGCAGGCTTAGAGGCAGGACCTATGAAGTCAGCTACCTTAGCAGGTAAGGAACCTGGAGTTTTAATAATATTTTATAATATTTTTATACTCTAAGAATGTTGCTGTCCTTGACCACCTCCAATGTGTCAATCAGCTATACATATACCTGCCAGGTAAGTGTCATACATTAAAATGAAGTTTTCATACAATCAACTTACCTGTCAGATATATACATAGCTAAGGCTCCGTCGTCCCCGACAGAAATTCAAATTTGCGCGGCAAACACGCTGCAGGTAGGTCAGGTGATCCACCGTCCTGCCTGGGTGGCAGGACTAGGAACCATTCCTGTTTTCTATCATATTTTTTCTGTCGCTTGGAATGTAAACAACGTTTGCAGTTCCATCCTGACTTGATTTTTTGGATTTCATCGCCATCGATCTTCTGGGCTATCTTTTGCAGGGAAGTATGGATCTTTGGTCGGCATACGCATATTAATTTGTTTTGATAACTTTGGCTTCGAAAATTTCGAAGAATTGTTTACGTGTAACTACCGAACTTTTCGGTAGACAATCACATAGTTTTGCAAGAAGGAAAAATTTTTGAATATTTATTCATATTAACGTGTAGTAAATGTTAGAATTGATTGAGCTAACTTCCTTCTTGACGATGTAAGGAAGAATAGTTACGCTTCCTTTAGAAGTTTATATAGCTCTCGTACTAACGAGCAGTTAGAGCATAACATTACTAGTAGTGTGGTATCCTCATCTCCTTCTTACTTCACAGAATCTTCAAATTCATATTGCAATTTGAAGACAAAGGAATGTAGCTCAAAATACGAGCTATTGAAAGGTAAGAAGTGATTTTACTGTTAGTGCAGTGGAGGGTGCGTTCTGTTCGGCTCTGTTTCGCTCCCAGGCCTAGACCTCTTCCAAGCTCACATACCCGAGAGGAGAAGGAAAGTCGAAAGCCTTACGGAGGTTATGGAGAATCCCCACCGATCAGGCGTCCCCTCGGCAGGATCTGTAGAACGTCCCAGACTGCCAAGTTCGCCATTGGAAAGGCGTCCTAATTAGTAGAGGGTGCGTTCGATCGGCTCTGTCTCGCTCTC
>NC_087209.1:21408612-21470408 GCF_015104395.2 Macrobrachium nipponense | reverse complement strand
TTAAGATACAATAAAGTTTGTTCATACTTATCTGGCAGATATATATATTTTTAGTACCCACCCACCTCCCCTCAGGAGACAGTGGAGATAGAAATCTGATAGAAAATGGGAATGGTTCCTGACACCCTACTCCCACTACGTGTGTCGTAAGTTTTTAGAAATTCTGTCGGACTTCAGAGAATACAGCTATATATATATCTGCCAGGTAAGTATGAACAAACTTTATTGTATCTTAACAATATCATTTTTTTAGCTGTTGTACCTATTCTTCCCTGAAAGTGGGCGGGGCTAGTTACCTACACCAAAAACTTAGAGCAGTACTGTGATATTCAATTTTTGAGCTGCCATGTAAGTAGAAACTAAGAGCTTTGTAATTATTTGATAACATATATAAAGTCTATTTTATTATGAAATGTCATATATTTTGAAATTTATTGTAGCATAAACTGTTTACTTACTGTACTGAACTTTCAAAATTTACTAGAGTTTTTAGCTCAGCCTCTAGAGCTGAAAACTCAGTAATGAGACATTTTCCAGTAATAAACACCTAAAACCACCAAGGGTTTTGTTGTTAAATGATTCATTTGTAATGCTTTTGTTTTTGTGTGATATATCACTTTTAAAAAATTACATTACTGTACACCATTACGTATTTTGTTTGTTATATTACAGGTCGGTCCCGGGTTACGACGGTTCCGGCTTACGACGTTCCGAGGTTACGACGCTTTTTCTTAAATATTCAATGGAAAATCCGTCCTGGGTTACGACGCTTGTTTCCGAGGTTACGACGCTGACGCTTCCGACGCTCCGAGTTAACGACGCTTTAAAAAACGCATACTATGATAAAAATCCTTTATAGTTTAGCACAGTATATTAATAAAAAATAAGTTTCTGGTTAGATTACAACAAAAATTTGAGATTATGATGATTTTCGACACTTTTTATGTTGTATTTTTCTATGTTTTAGTGACGCCTCATATGCGAAACTAGTTTCCGAGCGAATGAATACATACTAGTTTACATATAACAGTCCAAAAGCGCAAATAATGAAAATCATTGCTTGTTTCCAGTAATAATAACAAAACGAAGTTTCTGGTTAGATTACAACGCAAATTCCAAGTATCCAAAGAGACATTATCCAGTAATTTGATCAGAGAGAGAGAGAGAGAGAGAGAGAGAGAGAGAGAGAGAGAGAGAGAGAGAGAGAGAGAGAGAGGCGTCTTCCGACGCTCCGAGTTAAGGACAGAGAAGTGTTCGTTTCGTTAAATGGCCTCTGACTCATGCCAGTAAATGTTTTGTTGATACTAATAATATAAGCCTATTTAAGATACGTTTACTTTAATTAGTCTATATGATACGTAAATAGTAATCAACTGTTCTTGTAGCCCTCAATATTTGGCAAAATCGAAGTATCCAAAGAGAGACATTATCCAATACGTAATTTGATCAGAGAGAGAGAGAGAGAGAGAGAGAGAGAGAGAGAGAGAGAGACGAGAGAGAAGAGAGACGCTTTTGGCAACAATGGTCTCGGGGGTTTTTTATAGCTTCCTTCTGCTTGATGATCGTGGATATTGTAGAAGGATTTCGACCATACTCGTTTGCCAAATCGACGATACGAACGCCGAACGTTCATGCTTTGCTATAATTTCATGTTTTGCTTCCATCGAAATCATTTTCTTGGTTTTTTCTTATCACCTGCTTTGTCTTTAGCTTTGAGACCCATGGTTAATAATAAAATAGACAAAATAACACGAAAAATAGGCGCAAATACAACGAACTAAACAACGACGTGTTAACATGCAGTACCAAACAAACAAACAGACTGAAACGCCATTTATCGGTCGCCTATACAACTAACACTCATCGCAAAAAATCGTATCTCAAATATTTCGTTGTATATCAAAGCTTGTATTTTCGCAAATTTTCTGTTATATCTCAAAAACATTCGTATATTAGGGCAATCGTATGTCAAGTTTCCAATGTAATTTGATCAGAGAGAGAGAGAGAGAGAGAGAGAGAGAGAGAAGAGAGAGAGAGAGAGAGAGAGAGAGAGAGAGAGAGAGAGACGCTTTGGCAACAATAGTCTCGGGGATTGACGTAACGTTATTTTCTGAACAGATAGGACAGAGAAGTTCGTTTCGTTATTAAACGGCCTCTGACTCATGGCAGGAAATGTTTTGTTGATACTAATATATAAGCCTATTTAAAGATACATTTACTTTAATTAGTCTATATGATACGTAAATAGTAATCAGCTGTTCTTGTAGCCCTCAAGATTTTGCAAAATCACTCCAGGTTGTACATAAAACTTCAAGAATGCAGTGTCACCAGAGGATTACAATAGTTTTTACCTTCAAGAACCAGCATTCTTTTATGAAAATAACTCCAGGTTGTACATAAAACTACAGGAACGACATGTAGTGTAACCAAAGGATTACAAGTAAGGTTTTTATAACTTTTTATTAGTTTAAGACTATTCCAAGCGTCGTTCCGGCTTACGACGATTTTCGGCTTACGACGCGTCTCAAGAAACGGAACCCCGTCGTAACCCGGGACTGCCTGTATTACTAATTTTTGTACCTATTATTGTTGTTATGATTCATACTATTGTTGCATAAATTGGCCACAACCTTGGAGACCATGAATTTCCCCAAACTTTTTTCACTTTTTCAACTCAAAAATTATATGGAGATGTCAAACTAGAAAATGAAGCTGATAAAGCAGTCAAAGCTGCAACTACTACTATGATGACATCATGTGTAGATATTACTATAGTCTATGAATACTATATGGAATAATGAATGTGAATTAATGAATCAAAACAGATCAGGCCCAATGTTGGAATTTATCGTAAAAGGAATGACAGAAAATATTGCAATGGTATGCTGGATCATTAAATATTAGTATATCACAAGCAATTTTGTTATTGCCAATTTGCAAGGTTGGAACTGTAGCCATGAAAACAAACTATAGCAACCACTTAAAAGGTTTCTTTTCTTCAAATTAAGTGAACAGTAGTAGGAAAAATTCCAGAAGGAAGTTCCCACAGAATAGATGGTTTATAAAGAAGGAAACAGATAAGTGATTTCATAGAGTGGAAAAACAAGAAAATGATTATTAGAGTTGCATCGTTTAAATACTAATGCTATCGTAGGGTTTAAACTGAGTTCTGGTACTTATAACAGTGAAAGAGTGACATAGGTTTCAAAACATAACCCAGAACACCAAGCAGTATAGATCTAGGCTTACAAAAGTCCTAGCAACCCCAGCACTTGTTTCTAGTCAAACATCATTATAATTTCTAAGTCCTGGTTCTCTCGGTAGAGGGTGGGACATGAAATAATTTTTGTTTTATTCACATTTTTTCATGTTGTACTCCATGCTTGAAATTCCATCTGGTCCAGGTGATCATTTATCAGTGGTGGATCAGGATTTAGGAAAGAGGGATCTGTTTGTTAAAGTAAAGGACCAGTGAGCGCCAAAGGCACAAGACTAAGCTAGGGGTGTCTGGGATGAGTGGTAACTTCCCCAGCGGGTGTGGGCAGAGCCCTGGGAGCAGAACACTTTACTATAACATTTCATAAGCATTTTGGGGCAAGTTTTGGTACTTTTATTGTGGTTAATATGAAAAACCTGTAACCAATAATTCTTGTTAGGTGGAAACATTGACTGTTTTACGCATCTGTTTCAAGATTCTCTCTCTCTTTCTGTTGCAACTTACATATTTTGTTACATTACTTTCCACAATTATACCTGCTGATCTGTTTCTTCTTCCTTTCTTGTATTCTTAGTCCCTCTGGACCCTTCTCACCATTGGTTTGTTTTCATTTATACCCTTCCTCCAAAATTTTCTAGGTCTGGCTACTTCTTTTCATCTCCCCTTTTCATAAACACTGCCCAAATATGTCAGTTGAGATCCCTGTCCAGTTTTCAAGCTTTGGAACACTGCATATCTTAGCAGCATCCTCATTTGTCATTTGTAACACATATAGTGCATAGTGTGTAGCCTAACAGTTCTTTGATATGAACATAACTTTTAACATTGTTGCAATGAATGCATATGTAAACTAAGATGTGTATAGTGAAGTGTTAACATTACTATGAAATAAAGAATGTTGTAAAATTGTCTTTTGTATATTTGCTGATACAAATACTTATGTGAACCAGTATAGTGATTATTGATTATGTATTTATATTACTTGCAGGGCAATAGAATGGCAACTCATCGCAGATATATTTTTGTGGAAGTATTAGGGCTGGTCGTGATGATGTTGATCTTTATGGCCGCATTGTTGAAATGCTGAAAAAAGTATGGTACAGTCTTAACACCATTTTGTTGCAGACCCAAATGTTACACATTAGGAAGTAATGAAGGTCAGTATATGAAAGGAATTTTAAAAAGCAAGTGTGCTGAAGATTGTGTGACACAGAAGTTTTTATAGATTTTATTTAAAAACAATTTTCCTTTTAATTGTGGCTTATGTTTTAGTTTATTTTCCCTCAGTTTTAATATAAGTATTGTATTCTATTACTTTATTAAAACTTAGTTTTGATCTCTGGGGAAAACAGGTCATACCAAGGAGATTTGAAAGGTCATTTATTCATCTTTTAGGTATAGTTTCCTAAACTATATATAATGGGAGTTTTCTGTAACTAGAATTTATTAACAAAAAACTGTACACTATTTCACATTGTTTTTAGATGCCTCTCAACTTGTATGTATATGTATCAGAGCTAAGTTTGAAGATTGAATATAAAATAAAAAATAATGTGAAAGGGATCAAAATTTCAAATAAACAGAATATTTTTTGGGCTTTAGGACATCTCTGATGAGTAGCATACTAAAACTTATATCATCATAGGGAATCACCTCATTGGACATCTCCTCTGTTGGAAATGCAGATTCCTTTGGCAGCGCAAGGACATCTCTGTTTACAGGTGCAAGTCTTTTCTTTTTGACAGTGCACAAGTTTGACAGTACAGGATATTTAGCGCATATTTGCATAGGGCAAATTATCATAGGACATTCCTTTGGGTTATCCTATTGTCTCCTCAGTCTACTTGGAGAAGACCCATGTTAGACATTTTTATGTACACGGTTGAAGAGGAAGCTAAGAGGTCTACTGTTCGCGGCCCCAGATTTTGTTTGCTGGGCAGAGGACTCCCTTCTGCATGCTGGGAACAACCTGGGAGGTTATGCATTTTCTCTGTTTTGCCTGTTCCATTGTGTCCTGGAGTAATGGGTTCCAGAGTCTTACGATCACCCTAGTAGCTCCTTATGACCCCAAGCTGAGTGGCCGAGAGATGTTCCACCATAGCAGTCTTCTCCGCCAGTCTCGTGCAGAAGAGATACCACCAATCAGTAGGATCTTTCTCTTTTCATGTCTGGAGTCTGTCCAGTATCTTTTTTGAGCAAGAGATCTTTCTTGCATAGCAGCGACTTGGATATAAAGCTACCTCAGAGGATCTTCATCAGCCATATACAAGATGAGCCGTCTGCTGCTGTGATTGTTGTCATTGAAGGGATTTCTCTTCACTCAAGAGTTTCTGTTCAGTAGTTAAAAGGTCTTTTGGATCTTTTCCAGAACAGGAAATTCTCTGTTTATTCTGGTGAGGGGCTGCAAGGTTGACTTGTGATTAGTTCACCTGAAGGATGTGGACATCACTTCACCCTGGCAATTCTCTGTGTGATTCAAGAGCTTGAGCATTTTTTGTTCACCTAGGAAACTCAGACCTCCTACATGGGACCTTACTCTGGTACTGAGTACTAGTCTCACTCGAACTCCTTCAAGCCCATGCATCAATTGTCTTAAGGAAACTGACTTTGGAAACTGTTTTTTTTTTCTTCTGACCTTGGCTTCCTTGGAAGAGTTGGAGAGCTCTTTGGTCAGGCGTATGATGTAACTCAGAAGGGGGTTTGGGTCAGTAGCTTTTGAATTTGCCCTGGAATTTGTGGCTAAGACCCAGATTCCCATGGTTCACACGATGACAGATTTACCTCCTTTTTTTGTTCCTTACAGTGTTTAGTTTATTACATATCAGCAACCTTCAAGAGTTTCTGATTTGACCCGTCAAAGCACTGCTGTTACCTGAAGGACTCGTTGCCTAGAGCTTAGGGGTCATAGACTTTAATACAAGCCAGGTCAAGAAAGAGATGTCCTAGAATACCCTTTCGTTTAACTACACGAGTGGTTAATCACTGAGCCATTTAGTATTCCCTGTCAGGGATATTCCCAAAGTAGCATGAATTGGATATTAAACATTTGTAGCATAATGATTGTATATAAATCATGGTGATGTGATAAAACAATTCTTGTATGTTTATACATATATAGTTATATTAAACATGTCAAAGATGTAATATACATATGGTGCCTATGAAAGCCCCTACCCACAGAAATAAAGGTTTTCTTGAATTATGAGCATTCAATATAACGAAATTTGGTGTTCTTTTAGCTTTGTTAGTAAACCCTGTTTTTTTGTTTTTTTTTTTATTTAGCCCTTTACTTTTTTTTTTCTTATAAAGTACTTTTCAACCTTTAACAGGTGAGGCAAAACTGACCCAGAGATACATGATAGGGATATACGACTCTTGACAGAATCGTGATGGTAAGTATTTTTGCGCAATTCTTTTTTTCTTCAGGGTTGAAGGAAGATCTGTCAAAAGATTTGTAATAACATCAGTATGAATAATTCTGGGTAGGGAATCAAGTTAGTTATACGCTGTTTTGGAAGTTGTATGTGTACAGTGGTACCTCGTTTGTTGAACATTTGTAATGTTGAACTTTCTGTTTTTCGAACAAAATTTTAAGAGAAAATTTTGTATTGTTTGTCGAACAAATGCTCGTACTTCGAACTGACTGATTATCTAGTTTTATGCATCCAACTTACCTGTCAGATATATACTTAGCTATAGACTCCGTCGTCCCCGATAGAATTCGAATTTCGCAGCACACACTACAGGTAGGTCAGGTGATCTACCGCCCCCGCCGCTGGTGGCGGGAATAGGAATCATTCCCGTTTTCTAAGACAGATTTTCTCTATCGGCCCGTGATAGCAACATTGTTGTTGTTACTCCTGATTTGATTTTCGTGTTTTTTTCATCGCTATTGATCTTCTAAGCGGTTATTTGGTGACGTATTGGATCTTTGGTTTGGCATACTCTTTCGTGGACTGTTATTTGGACTTGGTTTTTGGATATTTCTCATAATGTCGGATTCTAGCTTTACGGTTAGAAGACAGTGTGAAATGAGGGATGCATGGTGAGGCTACGAAAGCTTCGGTAGATCCTCACACAGTTTGTAAGGGGTGCAGAATGAATGAATGCTCAATATCTAACACCTGTGATAAATGTGTAGGTTTGAATGAGGAAGAAATGGAAGAATTTAAATTCCTATTTAAGGAAGGTTGGAGATGGATAGGGCTAGGAAGGCTTCCTCCAGAAGCGTAAGTAGGTCTCGTTCTAACGAGTCTATTAAATTAACACCTACCCTAAACCTGTATCTTCTTCCTCTTGTACTAAGATTGCAGATCTTAAAAGCTGCACTGCAAAGGATGGAACGTTAAAATGCTGACGTTACAAGGTAAGCACAGTGATAGTGATTTAAGTGTCCCTAGTGCAGTGGAGGGTGCGTATGATCGGCTTCATCTCGCTCCCAGGCCTAGACCTCTTCCAAACTCACAGGCCCAGAGGAGA
Organism: Macrobrachium nipponense; assembly: GCF_015104395.2. Taxonomy (NCBI): domain Eukaryota; kingdom Metazoa; phylum Arthropoda; class Malacostraca; order Decapoda; family Palaemonidae; genus Macrobrachium; species Macrobrachium nipponense. The sequence goes on along the minus strand of NC_087209.1, from coordinate 21,462,712 downwards.
AGGAATGTCAAAAGCCTTACGGAGGTTATGGAGAATCCCCACCGATCAGGCGTCCCCTCGGCAGATTCTGGTGACGAACCCTGAACTGCCAAGGATCGCTACCGAAAAAGCATCCTAAAACAGTGTTTTTCGTCTTCAGATTCTTCACCTAATGTAAGGGGCTGGAGCTCTGATGAACTGTCACGCCCCTTAAAAAGGAGTTGGAAGGCTCCAACTTTGAATTCAAGCCCTGAGCTTTTCTCCGATGGATCTCCATGTGAAAGGAAGAAAAGCAAATTAATTCCTAAACGTAAATCGGAGTCTCCTTCCTCTTCTAGACCTCCTTCACCTGAATCAGGAAAGGAGAAAGAGAATGCGGCTGCGAAAATTCTCCTAAATGTACAGGAGCAGCTTTCCGCTTTAGTAGGAGTTTTTACGAAGGAGGCTCCCAGAAAAAAGGACTCTTTCCTCCCGATAAGAGAACGAAGGGAAGGAAAGAAGAAACGAACGTAAAAGTTTCGGATTCTACTCGGATGAGTATGAAGAATGCGCAACCTGGCGCAATGCGCCAGATGCGCTCAAAGCTCCATACGAGTCAGAAGAGCCAGATGCGCCAGAAGCGCCAGCCTGGCGCAATGCACCAGAAGCGCCATCCTGGTGCAATGCGCCAGAAACGCCACCCTGCCGAAATGCGCCAGAAGCGCCAACCTGGCGCAATGAGCCACAAGTGACAACCAAGAGACGGACTTCTTCCAAAAGACAATTAAGCCAGGAGGGTTTGTCTAGCTTTCGGAAGGATAAACCTTTACCTGACAGGGATTCTAGGTGCCGCACAGGCGGCCGTAGCCCTTGTCAGGATATGGGTGGTTCCGTGGAAAGCGATAGGAGAGGACATTCTTCCTCTGACAGGAGAGAAAGGTGCCGCACAGGCGGCCGTCGCTCTTGCCAGGAGAAGGATAAGGTCGTGTTGCAGGATCAACCTATCTCTCGTAGGGACGCAAGTTGCCGCACAGGTGGCCGTCGTTCTTGCGAGAGTGGGGCAGATGTTGCAAGAGACCCGTCTCCTATTGAAAATAAACAATCCTCTTCGGAAATGGAGTTGGATTTGGAAGAAGTTTCGGACTCGGAAGACCACTCGGCTCCAGGTTGTCAGATTACAAGACGCTGGCAGCCCTCTTACTTCAAGAGTTTGGGTGGGGACTCTTTAAGCCCTACTGCTCCTCCTTCTCCGAGGTCCTATTTTACAAGTACTACTAAGGTCCCGAAGCCATCATCTTTCATTAAAATGAAGCCAACCATTTCCATGAATAAGGCTCTCCGATTCGTAGGAAATTGGTTTAAATCCAAGGAGAAGGCGGGGAAGACAGTCTTTGCCTGCCCTCCTTCCAAACTATCAGGAAAGAAGGGAATCTGGTACGAGACGGGCGAATCACTGGGACTAGCTCTCCCTACCACTGCCGAAGCAGATTTTTCGAATCTGGTGGATTCGTCAAGGAGACAAGCCTTGTCATCGGCAAAGATCACATGGGGGACTTCTGAGATGGACCATCCTCAAGGGATTGTTTAATGTCTTAGAAGGTTTTAACTTCTTAGACTGGTCCCTTGGGGTGTTGGCCAAGAAGACTCAAGAGAATGAATCTCTTAGCCCAGAAGTCCTTTATAGTGTACTGTCCTGCATTGACAAAGTGGTTCAAGATGGATCAGGAGAGGTGGCCTCGCTTTTTGGAACTGGAATTCTGAAGAAGAGAGTCTTATTTAGCTCCTTTCTGACAAAAGCAGTTACTCCCATTCAGAGGTCATCTCTTCTTTATGCTCCTCTTTCGGACCAATTATTTCCTGCACAACTAGTGAAGGACATTTCTCATCCTTTGACAGAAAAGGCCACGCAAGATCTCTTGGCCCAATCTGCAAAGAAATCAAGAACTTCGGTTCCTGTTAAGAGAGAGAATCGTACTCCTCAACAGCCCTTTCGAGGGAGCTCCTCTTCCAGACCCTCCTTTAAGAAGAGAGGAATACAGAAGAGAGGTAGGTCTTCATTCAGACCTATCAAGAAAACAAAATGAGACACCAGTCCTTCAAGCACTGGTAGGAGCCAGACTTCGGAAATTTTCCGAAGAATGGACTCTGAGAGAGGCAGAAAGATGGTCCCTTTCAGTGGGAACGAAGGGAATATATGATCCCCTTTCGAGACAGGCCTCCCTTGACAACGAACCCAAGGGAACTGTCAGCCCAATACAGGGACCCTCCGCCAGAAAGAAGGCATTATTGCAACTGGTAGAACAGATGTTGCAAAAGGAGGCCATCGAATTGGTTCGGGATCCGCATTCCCGAGGATTCTACAACCGTCTTTTTCTGGTTCCGAAATCCTCGGGAGGGGGGAGACCGGTCCTGGATGTGTGCACATTGAACCGATTTGTAGAGAACACAAAGTTCTCTATGGAAACATCGAAATCGGTTCTTGCGGCTCTTCGTCCAGGAGATTGGATGGTCTCCTTAGATCTACAGGATGCTTACTTTCATGTCCCCCTGCATCCATCATCGAAGAAATATCTCCGATTCATGATGCAGGGAAAAGTATTCCAATTCAGAGCCCTATGCTTCGGCCTGTCTACGGCCCCTCAAGTGTTCACGAGGCTAATGACGAATGTTGCGAGATGGCTACATCTAGAAGGGATAAATATATCCCTTTATCTAGACGATTGGCTAATAAGAGCAAAATCGGAACTTCAGTGCTTGAAGGACTTGGAGAAGACTTTGGATTTGACAAAATCTCTGGGACTACTCGTGAACCTCGAGAAATCACAATTGATCCCCAGACAGAACATAGTCTATCTGGGGATACAGATGGATTCTCGGGGTTTTCGGGCTTTTCCATCTCAAGAGAGAATTGCTCGAGGCTTAGAAAAAATCTTGAACTTCTTAGGGAAAGAACGGACCTCGGCGAGGGAATGGCTCAGTCTGCTGGGCACCCTTTCCTCGTTAGAGCAGTTCATTTCCCTAGGGAGATTAAATCTCAGACCTCTGCAGTTTTATCTTAAACAAATGTGGAGCAAAAGACAGGAGACTTGTCAGACGTTTTTCCCATTCAACAGGGGATAAAATCCGACCTGAAGTGGTGGTTAACCCCGTTAACAAAGAACGAAGGGGTGTCCCTCTTGATTCGGAACCCTCACCGAGTGTTGTTTTCCAATGCCTCGGAAAACAGGTTGGGGAGCAACACTGGGTCCAAAGGAAGTGGCAGGTACCTGGACAAACAACAGACTACTGCACATCATGCGATGGAACTCCTGGCGATTCATCTAGCCCTGGAATACTTCGAAGCGGAAGTCAGAGAGTGGTAGTTCAAGTCAATTCCGACAATACCACAGCTCTGGCTTACATCCGGAATCAAGGGGGCACTCACTCTTTCTCACTGAACGAAATAGCGAAAGATCTATTAAATCTGGACAGAGGAACGGGGCATTATTCTCGTGTACAAGGTTTGTTCAAGGAGTAAAAAACCTAAGGGCAGACAGGTTGAGCAGAAAGAACCAGGTACTCCCGACAGAGTGGTGCTCCACTCAGAAGTCAGCAGACAAATGTGGTCCCTCTGGGGAAGACCCCAGATCGACCTGTTTGCCACGTTCCTCTCCAGGAAGATAGACAACTTCCTGCTCGCTAGAAGAAGATCCCAGAGCCACGGCGATCGATGCTTTCCTCATGGATTGGTCAGGCATAGACGCCTACGCCTTTCCCCCATTAAATTGCTGGGGGAAGTACTAAGAAAATTGTGGCATCGGAGGGAACGAGACTAATTCTAATTGCTCCCTTCTGGCCTTCCCGAAACTGGTTCACAGAGGTACTGGAATGGACGGTGGACTTCCCCAGATCTCTACCAAACAGGACAGATCTGCTCAGACAACCCACTTCGAGAGGTTCCACAAAAACATCCAAAGTCTCTCCCTGACTGCCTTTCGACTATCGAAAGACTGGTCAGAGCGAGAGGCTTTTCAAAGAAAGTGGCAATTGCTAGAGCCCGCAGAGCCTCTACCTGCTGGGGCGGGTCTACCAATCGAAGTGGAAGTTTTCCATAGATGGGTGTAGGTCGAAGAAGCTGTCCTCTTCCAATACCTCTGTGACCGAAATCGCGGATTTTCTCCTCTTCTTAAGAGAAGAGTCCAAATTGGCCGTATCCACTATCAAGGGATATAAGAGCATGCTCTCAGCTGTTTTTAGAAACAGAGGGCTGAATCTTGAAAATAATAAGGATCTTCATGATCTCATCAGGTCTTTCGAGACTACGAAATTGAGATCTTCTATTCCCCCGAGTTGGAACCTTGACGCAGTCCTAAAAGTCTTGATTTCGGACAGGTTCGAACCTCTAGATAAAATCTCATTCAGAGATCTTACTAGTAAATGCATATTCCTGTGGCTCTCGCAAACTACTAAGAGGATCAGTGAATTGCATGCTTTGGACTCTCGGGTGGGATTTAAAAAAGACTCGGCTGTTATTTCTTTCCAGGATCTATTCCTAGCAAAGAATGAAAACCCTTCTAAACCTTGCCTAGAAGTTTTGAAGTCAAGGGACTCTCTTCTCTGGTAGGTAGAGAGTTGGATCGGTCCCTTTGCCCAGTCAGGACCTTAAAATTCTATTTAAAAAAGAAGACACAGCTTCAGGGATGTCAACAAAGTCTTTGGTGTTCGGTAAGAACCCCAAAAGACCTATGTCAAAGAACGCACTGGCGTTCTTTGTCAGAAATGTGATTACCGAAGCTCACAGGAATTGCCAAGAGAACTCTTTAAAGCTGCTGAGAGTAAAAGCTCACGAAGTCCGGGCTGTGGCAACTTCCTTTCTTTTTACTAAGAATATGTCCATGAGAAACATTTTAGCAGCAACTTATTGGAGTGCAATTCTGTATTTGCATCCCACTATTTAAAGGATGTTAGAGTAACATACAATAAATGTTTTTCTCTTGGACCTTATGTATCAGCGGATACTATGCTGGGAAATGGAGCAGACGCTGATCCTTAATTTTGTTTTTATGTTTGTTCATGCCACTTACCTGACAGATATATATATAGCTGTATTTTCTGACGTCCGACAGAAATTTTCAAAACTCGCGGCACACGCAGTGGGCGGCCAGGTGGTAGACCCATTCCCGCCGCTGGGAGGCGGATATCAGGAACCATTCCCATTTTCTATTCATATTTTTTTCTGTCGCCGGTCGGTAAACAACTGTTTACAGACCTCTGCTCAGGATTTTGGAATTTGACTCGCTTTTAAGTATCTGATTGATTTTTTTGGTATTGAATTGGATTGTTGAATTGGCATGCGCGATAGTGGACCGTTTTTTGATTTTGGATTGACTTTTCTATATAAGATATGTCTGGATCAAGTGCTGTGAGTTTCAGAGTGTGTGTGAGGGCTGATTGTAAGGTGAGGCTACCGAAAGCATCGGTAGACCCCCACACAGTATGTATGAGTTGTAGGGGGCTTAATTGTTTGATTGATAATCGGTGCAATGAATGTGAGAAATTGACCGATGATGATTGGAGAGTATATGAGTCCTATCGCCTTAAATTGGAGCGCGATAGGATCAGGAGGTCTTCCTCCAGGAGTGGTTCTACCAAAGGTAAGGCTAACATCTCTCCTACATTAACACCTGTAGTGTTTACAACCCCTAAACCTGTGTTGCCTTCGGGCTCTGATTCTGTGTCGGGAGAAGTGAATGCTCTCTCTCTGATTTTGGAGTCTCTTCGCACTCTGGAGACCAAAGTGAAAGCCTTAGAAACTGGCTCGGTGCAAGTGTGTGATCGTGCCCCCAGTGTTGTGGAGGGGGCGTCAGATCGGCCCCATAATGCCTCTAGGCCTAGACCTCTATCAGACTCCCAAGACCCAGGGAGTAGGTATGTCGAAAGCCGCAAGAGGGTTACGGGGGCTTCCCACCGATCTGGCGTCCCTTCGGCAGGCCTTGTAGCAAAGTCCCAGGCTGCCAAGGAGCGCGCGTCCTGAAAGAGTGCTTTTCGTCCTCCGAAGCGTCCTCCCCGCGCAAGGGGTGGAGCGCTCGGAGAGACTCTCGTCCCTTGAAAAGGACGTTTCGTGCGGAGGACGCTTCACGTCCTCTTTCGCCACTTTCGTCGGAGGACGCGTATGACGCTTTTCCGCCTCAGAAAAGAGGTAAGATCTCCTCCGATGAGGACGCTGGGTTGCGTGCACAGGCGCGTATACCTGAGAAGCAGGTAGCTGTACCTGTGAGAAGGAAGGAGGCGTCCCCTCGCCCCTCGTCTTCTCACAGGATCAGTCCTGCTTCCTCTGTTCATTCTTCCCCGACGAAGAACATTCTTTTGTCCCTTCAGGACCAGCTATCCTCGCTTATGGCTCAGAGGACTCGCCCAGCAGCAGTCGAGCCTAAGCGGAGGAAGGACCTTAGACTGCCTGTCAAGAGGACTAAGCAGTCTCCTTCTCCTTCACCTACTTCGTCTCGTTCGCCGATCGCTTCTCCTTCGGCGATTCGCCGATCTCGTTCGTCCTCTAAAAGGACGTTACGTCAGGACGCTTTTGAGGAGGACGCTCTGTACGACGTTCGACAGGACGCTCGTCAGGACGCTAGGCAGGACGCTAGGCGGGACGCTTGGCAGGACGTTCGGCAGGACGCTCGTCAGGACGCTTGGCAGGACGCTCGGCAGGACGCTAGGCAGGACGTTCGTCAGGACGCTCGCCAGGACGCTAGACAGGACGCTCGGCAGGACGCTTGGCAGGAAGCTCGCCAGGACGTTCAGGGCGCTTTTCAAGACGTTTTTGGGGATTCCGACCAAGAAGTCGTACCCCCAGACGCTAGTTTACGCGCACAGGCACGTATTCCAGCGAAAAGGTCTTCCCTTTCGTTTGAGAAACGTAAGACGCTTTCTCTGGCAAGTGAGACTGCCGCGGATGGCGCTAAGGACGCTCGTCCTCGTCAGGACGCTCTACCTTCATCGAGTAGTAAGCGTCATAGAGAAGACAGCCGAAATAAGGCTGCCTCTAGCAAGGATAGGGGTCCTTTGATCAAGCCAAGACCCGACATTAGGACGCCCTCTCCGGACAGACGGTCTCCTCTTCCGTTTAGAGAAGAAGGAGAGCTAAGTAGTTCGGCTGAATCAGTTGAAGAGGAACCTTCTGCGGCCCCGTCAATCTCGGACTATAAAGTCCTCGTGCGACTCTTGCGTTCTTCTTTTGAAGACAAGTTTCAGCCCGCAGCTCCCAAGTCTCCTCCTTCGCAGTTTTCTTCATCTAAAACTGGAAAAACCCCGGAGTTTGTAGAGATGAAAACTTCTCTCTCCACGAAACGTGCCTTTAAGAAACTCCAAGATTGGATGGTACGAAGGAGAGATCAAGGCAAGACGACCTTCGCCTTGCCTCCAGCTAGACTTAGCGGAAAAGGGGGCATTTGGTATAGAACCAAAGATGAAGTAGGAGTTCGTATCCCTTCTTCGGCTCAAGGAGATTTCTCCAGCTAGTGGATTTGCAGAGGAGGTCGCTTTTACCCTCTGCTAAGTAACCTGGACCTCTTCGGAGACTGACCATCATTTGAAGGGTCTGCTCAGGATGCTGGAAGTGTTCAACTTCCTTGACTGGTGTTTGGGAGTTCTGGATCTGCAAGCGAGAAGCCCAGAATCTCTCAGTCTGGGGGAGCTGTCCAGCGTGTTAGCATGTATGGACAAAGCCGTCAGGGATGGTTCGGAGGAGATCGTATCTATTTTGGAACGGCTTTATTAAAAAAGAGAGCTTTGCTGTGCAACTTCACAGCTCGTTCGGTGACTCCAGCTCAGAAAGCGGATTTGCTGTTTTCGCCTCTTTCGAACCATCTCTTCCCCCAGACTTTAGTAAAGGACCTGACGAACGTTTGCAAGAGAAGGCAACTCAGGACCTTTTTGGCCCAGTCTACAAGACGGTCAGCCGTACCTTCAACCTCTTCAGCTGCGGTTCGACCGCCGAAGAAAGTTAAGCCCTTTCGTGGGGCTCCCCCCTCGAGAGCAGCTCCTCGAGAGAGGGTTTTCACGAGGAAGAGCTTCCTTTAAGCCAAAGCCTTCCAAGTGAGAAGCATGTCCTTCAGACACCAGTCGGAGCCAGACTGAAGTTTTTTGCGGGAGCGTGGAGAGAGAGAGACACGGACTCGTGGTCCTCAAGATCGTGGAGCAGGGGTACAAGATCCCCTTTTTAGATCCTTCCTCTTTCTCTACGACTCCCAGAGACCTTTCTCCATCCTATCAGGGAGAAAAGAAGAAAGTATTGTTCGATCTCCTTCAGCAGATGATCGACAAAAGAGCGGTGGAACAAGTCGCGGACCTGGGGTCTCCAGGTTTTTACAACAGAATCTTCCTAGTACCGAAGCAGTCGTCAGGTTGGCGTCCAGTTCTAGATGTAAGCAGGCTCAACCTTTTCGTGGAAAAGACCAAATTCACGATGGAGACGCCCTCATTCTGTTCTGGGAGCCTTGAGACCGGGCGACTGGATGGTGTCCTTAGACTTGCAGGACGCGTACTTTCACATCCCGATCCACCCTCTTTCAAGAAAGTATCTAAGGTTTGTCTTAGACAAAAAAGTATGGCAGTTCAGAGCTATGTGTTTCGGACTGACCACGGCTCCGATGGTGTTCACAGTAGTAATGAAGAACGTAGCGAGGTGGCTACACTCTTCGGGAATAAGAGTTTCCCTGTACCTCGCGACTGGCTGATCAGAGCGTCGTCGAGAGAGAAGTGTCTGAAGGACTTGCAGTTCACTTTGGCCCTAGCGAAGTCCCTGGGACTTCTGGTCAACCTCGAAAAGTCGCATCTGACCCCAACACAGTCCATCGTGATCTGGGGATTCAGATGGATTCAGTGGCTTTTCGAGCGTTTCCGTCCCAGGAACGTCAGCGGCTAGGCTTAGAAAAGATCTCAGCCTTTCTAAGGAAAGAGACTTGCTTGGCGAGGGAATGGATGAGTCTGCTGGGGACCATTTCCTCGCTAGAAAGGTTTGTTTCCTTGGGAAGACTGCACATCAGGCCTCTCCAATTTTTCCTTGCGGACGAGTGGAAGGCCAAGGACGATCTCAATGCCATATTGAGAATATCGCTTCCGATCAAGAACCATCTAAGATGGTGGTTGGACCCTCAGAAGCTTCAGGAGGGCGTGTCCCTAAGTCTTCTGAGCCCCGACCTAGTGTTGTTTTCAGACGCTTCCATCACGGGATGGGGAGCAACACTAGGAGGGAAGGAAGTGTCAGGCTCCTGGAGAGGGGAACACGGTAGCCTGGCATATAAATTGCAAAGAAACAACCTGGGCAGCAGTATTTCTGTCCCTGCAGCTCTTCGAAAGGAGTTTGGAGAACAAGAGTTGTTCAGATAAACTCGGACAATACCACAGCACTCGCTTATTTAAAAAACCAGGGAGGAACACACTCCAGAACGTTGTTTTCCCTAGCGAGAGAGATTCTGCTGTGGGCAAAAGAGAATAAGATGTGACTATCCTGACGAGATTCATTGCAGGAGTGCAAAACGTCAGGGCAGACCTTCTCAGTCGTCGGGAACAAGTCCTACCGACAGAATGGACCTTGAACGAAGACGTTTGTCGAGACCTGTGGACGTTGTGGGGACGTCCACTGGTCGACTTATTCGCGACGTCAAGGACCAAGAGACTTCCTCTTTACTGCTCCCCGGTCCTGGATCCAGAAGCAATCGCGGTAGACGCTTTGCTTTGGAATTGGACGGGCCTAGACTTGTACGCCTTCCCACCATTCAAGATCCTGGGGGAAGTCATGAGGAAGTTTGCGGCCTCGGAAGGGACGAGGTTAACCCTGATCGCTCCGATGTGGCCAGCGAGAGAATGGTTCACAGAGGTCATGTCTTTCCTTGTAGACTTTCCAAGGACATTACCCTGGAGAAAGATCTACTCAAACAGCCTCACTTCGAAAGGTTTCACACCTCTCCGCTCTGGGTCTGACTGCGTTCAGACTATCGAAAGTTGGCCAGAGCGAGAGGTTTTTCGAAAGCAGCTGCGAGAGCAATCGCACATGCGAGACGTGCTTCCACAAGAGCTGTTACAATCGAAGTGGGCTTCCTTCAGGGCATGGTGTAAAAAGGAAGGAGTTTCCTCTTCCTCGACCTCTGTGAACCAAATAGATGATTTTCTGCTCTTTCTCAGGAATGTGCAGAAATTAGCGGTCCCTACCATCAAGGGATATAAAAGCATGTTGTTGGTCAGCGGTTTTTTAGGCACAGAGGCCTCGACCTGTCTGACAACAAGGACATTCATGACCTTTTAAAGTCTTTCGAGACCTCGAAGGTTCCTCAAATGAGACCTCCATCATGGAACCTGGACGTAGTCCTTAAATTCCTTATGTCAAGCCCTTTCGAACCGCTTCAGGCAGCGTCTCTTCGAAATCTGACAAGGAAGGCTCTTTTCCTAACTTCTCTTGCGACGGCTAAGAGAGTTAGTGAAATTCAAGCGTTTAGCAAGTTAATGGGTTTCAAAGGGGACAATGCTGTCTGCTCGTTGAACCCAACTTTCTTGGCGAAGAATGAAAATCCTTCGAACCCTTGGCCGAAGACTTTCGAGATCAAGGGTATGTCAAGTCTGGTGGGCCAAGAACCAGAGAGAGTCCTGTGCCCGGTCAGGGCTCTCAAGTTCTAGTGCATAGAACGAAAGAGGTAAGAGGTCCCTCAGGTAATCTCTGGTGCTCTGTGAAGAGACCAGAGTTACCTTTATCGAAGAATACTGTTGCTTTCTTTCTAAGGGACATCATTCGGGAGGCTCATTCATCTTTCCAGAAGACTGATTTGAGCCTCTTCCGAGTAAAAGCGCACGAAGTTCGAGCCGTCGCTACTCTCTTGCCTTCCAAAAGAACATGTCAATCAAGGACATCCTTGATTGCACCTTTTGGAGGAGTAACTCCGTCTTCGCCTCACATTACCTAAGGGATGTGAGAACGATTTATGACGATTGTAATGCACTGGGGCCATACGTTTCTGCGGACACAGTATTGGGGTCCGGGAAGTAGCTCTTTCCCTATCCCTTAGTTAGGATTAGGTTAGGTTGTTGTGTTTTTAGGTTGTGGTGAGTCTTATGTGAAGATCTCCCATCCTTTAGTTAGTTTTAAGGGGTTGGGGTTTTTTGTGAATAGTTGGTCAGGTGGTGGTCAGTTGCTTCGTTGCCCTCATTTGTATGGCCTCGATTGTCTTATCACGTTGAGGTCTCGCACCCGTTGACAGATCATCCAGAGCGCACCAGCACTACAGGTCTCCACCTGGCTGGGAACTCTGTTTTAAGCAAAAGCAGCCTTACGTGACAGTAATCACATAGTCTACTTTGCAAAACAGGTGAGGAACCAAGATGTATATCATCTACTAATTTAAGTTTCCTACAAAATAACCTATTCGTCTCTTCCCACCATTCCGAAGGTCGGGAGTCAGCTATATAATATCTGTCAGGTAAGTGGCATGAACAAAATGTTATTGTTATTATACAATTAAGTTTGTTCATACTTACCTGGCAGATATATATAATTAAAGTGCCCGCCCTCCTCCCCTCAGGAGACAGAGGCATTAATAAAAAATATGAATAGAAAATGGGAATGGTTCCTGATATCCGCCTCCAGCGGCGGGAATGGGTACTACCACCTGGCCGCCCACTGCGTGTGCCGCGAGTTTTGAAATTTCTGTCGGACGTCAGAAAATACAGCTATATATATATCTGCCAGGTAAGTATGAACAAACTTTATTGTATCATAACAATAACATTTTTTAATAATTATTTTTAATATTGTTGTTGAGTTGTGGGTTGCTTGAAAGGATGTTCGGGATGACTCCTTTCAATCTTAGTACTAACCCAATTAGGATCAGGTGATCGGGATTAGTGTCGTGCTCTATGACCATGCCAATAGGCAAGGTGTTTTGTCATGTAAGTGGATAGGACCCACATGACAAAGATCCTAAGGTTCTGAAGTGTAAGTGGGTAAGACCCCTGTAACAGACCATCAAGAACTCTTAGCATGAGGTCACTACCTCGCTGAGGTGCTCTTGAAGCGATCCGGGCTCCTAGGGCAGTAGCCATGAAGTCTTTTGCTAACACAGGTAGGAATCAAGGTTTTTTAATTTTATTACCTACAACATATGTTGTTTCCTGTCTATTTCAGTAAATTAGCTGTCTCTTACCCTCCGCCAAAGGTGCCAATCAGCTAAGTATATATCTGACAGGTAAGTTGGATGCATAAAAATGTTATTGTCATGATACAATAAAGTTTTATGCATACTTACCTGGCAGATATATACGGTGTATGGCCCACCCGACCTCCCCTCAGGAGACAGGTGGAAGAGAAAATCTGTCTTAGAAAACGGGAATGATTCCTATTCCCGCCACCAGCGGCGGGGCGGTAGATCACCTGACCTACCTGTAGTGTGTGCCGTGAAATTCGAATTTCTATCGGGGACGACGGAGTCTATAGCTAAGTATATATCTGCCATGTAAGTATGCATAAAAACTTTATTGTATCATGACAATAACATTTTATACTTGTATTCGATGGTCTACTAGGTCTTACAAGTTAAACTGTATTAATTTTTTTTCATTTACAATCTTTAGTTTAATCACAACCATATTTGACAAACTTAATAAAATTATAAGGCATTTAATATAAAATTTAGCTTTCAATATAACATTTAGCATAAAAGATGTATAAAATTGTACATAACCGCGGTTACGTCACGCCCAGCTGACTTGAGACTGAATGAGGGAACGTTGATATGTTGAGGAGAGAAGGGGAAGAGAGTTAAAATATTACTGTATGTATGTAAAAGCAATAACAATTCACATAAAAAGGTAATTACCCATGAACACAATCAAATGCAATACAGAAAAAAAAGTCTTAATTGAGCCAGTGTTTGGTGCGCCGAGTGAGTCTAGTTGAACAGATTTAACAAATAGTAAATGAAAGAACAAAGCTTTTCACAAAATTTAGCATAAATGATTAACAAAATCATTCATCATTCTGGTGATACACAGCTAACTTGAGGTAGAGGGAAGGATCGTTTATATTTTTGAGGAATAATGAAATGATTTCAAGTTATTGTGCATTGTGGTATTGTTGAGGAGGGAAGAGACAGTAAAATCATTACTGTAATATGTATGTAAAAGCAGCACCAATTCAGTTAAGAAATAAAATGTTATTTCACAATAAATTTAACACAATGATAAAGCATGAAAACAATAAAGAACAATGCAGTAAAAAAAGCTTGCTCGAGTCTGTGTTCGGGGCGCCGAGAGAGAGAGAGAGAGGAGAGAGAGAGAGAGAGAGAGAGAGAGAGAGAGAGATAGAGAGAGAGAGAGAGAGAGAGAGAGAGAGAGAGAGAGAGAGAGCAGAGAGAGAGGGGCTCTGCTTCCCACGGACTTTCAGCTGGGGTGGGTTGATTATTCACCCATTCTTTCACTTACAGATCGAAATCGCTGTTATTGTTACGGGAAAGTACCAACCTAGTGACAATTCCTTTTTACAATTTTTTACCACTGTAAAAAGTAACTTAGCTCTGTAATAAACAAACAGGCGCCACTTCAGCTTGTGTGCCTTCCATTGTTTGTTTATATGGCTTCCTTGTGAAAAGTATTTTATCTCTTTCATTTTCTTGCATTCTTGACTTATTGCTTATTTGTTTGACAAAATCCTCATGTTAGTTTTAAAAGTCTCCCGTTTGCCAACAGTAAGTTGATGTATTGTGGCATAATTAATCTCTTTTGTGCCCTTCCGATCCAGTGTAAACACACACACTTCTGATCCAAGTGTAAACACACACACTCTCTCTCTCTCTCTCTCTCTCTCTCTCTCTCTCTCTCTATCGCTCTCTCTCTCTCTCTCTCTCTCTCTCTCGCTCTCTCTCTCTCTCTCTCTGACACACACTATCGATTCCTTTATTATACTTTGTACGTACTAATTTTACTTCATATAATGTACTGTTTCATTACTTTACACTCTTAATTTAACTTTGGAACACATTAATAATAGAAAGATGTGAAAAGGGGGACTTTTTGGGTTGGCTGGAAGTATCCCGATTCCCTTTATTTCTTATGGGATATTTGTTTCATATTTCGAACAAATCGTACTTTGAACAGCCTTCTGGAATGATTAAGTTCGAACTACTGTATGTGTGTAATTAGCATATCTTGAAACATTGCTTCACCCAGTTTGGTTTGGATTGGTTCATGGACGAGTTTTGTTCATCACTTGTATGACACTGTGAACAACAAATTATAAAAAACTTAATTTAGGGAGATGTCTCATTTCCCCAGATTATATTCTCATCCACAATCACAGCCATTTTTCCCTTGTGTGGCAAATATTAGTTTTAGTCTTGGGAAGATTTGATTGGATTGTAGAATTGAGGGCAAAAGCAAAGTGCTGGAACTGTGCTTAGCCTTAGAAGGAGGCTTAAATAAATGAGGTTATTGCAGGTATTGTTGCAGTTCTTGCAGATATTCCTCAAAAATTCTTTACCAGGCTGAGAGGGCTAGTTATGTTGCTTGATGCAATTGAAAAGGGTTGCTTCTCTGAAGTTTTCCTAAAGAAAAGCATTCTCCCTTTATCTAAGCTATCTTGAGTTATCACTCGCCTGCCTTGTCTCAAGTCTTTATTCAGCAGTGCTTTTACTTGGGCAATGGAGAGAGTATTTCTAACCCATTGTCACTTCAATAAATCAGTTCTTGGAGTTATGGCTTCAAATTTGGGTTTGACCTTAGTTGTTGAGTAGCCATGCTAAGCTCTTACAAACCTTTGTCGTGTGTTTGAGATTTAACCCTCAAGACTGTTGTCATGTATGTTTTAGATTTAACCCTCATGACTGTGTTCTTGGTTGCCCTCACCTATTTTGAGTGTGTCAGCATACTCCATGTGTCATTCACGAAAAGTTTCCCACCATTCACTGGTCTTGGGGTAGTCTGTTTGTTCCAGATTTCATAGCCAAAACTCTGTTGTCTAGCTTGAATTACTTTTTTTCTTCTTCCTCTATGCCTGCTTTTCTTTTCTTTTTTCTATGCCTGCTTTTCTTTCTTGTTAATTCCACAGAGTACTTCAAATCTCTGTGCCAGTGACTGGTCGTTTTGATGCCAGATATTTCCCAATCAGTCTGTCAACACTTATCGAGTTATGGCTGTTATCAGTAAAAAACATACACCTAATTATTTTGTATATTAAGTAAAACTTAATCTTAATTCTTTTTATAAGAAGCCCTATTGGCCAGTCCTGTGAGAATTTAAGATTTCTAATTCTCTGGTCTTAACTAATTTTTTTTATTATTCATGTGTACAGGTTTTAACTTTTTTTTACTGTATTTTTCACAAACAAGAAGTTGGGTATTGATTTTGTCAATTATCCTTTACAGCTATTGTTGCTGAAGTTACCCAGCCATCATTGGGTGTTGGCTATGAAATAGGAAGGGGAGTAGCTATGCAAAAGAAAATCTTGTGTTTATATCGACCACAACCCAATAAAAGTGAGTAAAGTTGTCTTTAGTTTTCAGGAATAATTTCTTTCAGCACCTTGTAATCTGGCATCAATCTAGATTTCTGCCATTCTCTTTTTTTTTTTTTTTTTGACTATGAATTTTGTTGATTTAACATAGAAAATTAAAATTTAAATTAGGGATTGTGACATTTTTTCTGTGTCAATATCAGGAGTTTTCATGGAACAATTAGGCACTAAATAATGTAAAGCTCTTGAGAACCAAGGAAACATTCCACGTTGGAGGCTTGAGCTCTCTAGGAGAACTCGACTGCTCAAACTCCTTAATTAGCAAGGAAAGTTCCCAGGAAGAGATGTCGATACCTTTAAGGCGTAACACCAAACTCAGGGCCACCCTGTAGCCTCAAATGGCAGAAACAGACAAACGTTTCTTGTCTCTGAGGAAGGTTAAAAAGTCTATTCGCTGAATAGAGGTTGCGAGTGGAGAAAAACCCCGTTTACGACACCAATCACAGTAGATTGCCCATTTGCCTTGGTAAACCAAGGAGGTAGACTTTCTGAGACTGCTGGACATAAGCCCTGCTGTTCTCTGAGAAAAGCCTCTCGCTCGGAGGAGATACTTGATAGCCTCCAACCGTGAAGAGACAGGGATTCTACCGACTGGTGGAACCTTTCCGCATGGGGCTGACACAGGGGATGTCGCCAAGGGGGAATCTCCCTCAGAACCTTTGACAATGACGACAGCAGATCTGGGAACCATTCCGCCTGAGGCCACAGATGGGCTACCAGAGTCATCCTGAGACCCTGTGAACTCAGTTGCCTGTTCAGAACTTGACGGATCAAACAAAACGGAGGGAAGGCATACACCTCCAGGTTGTCCCAGGGATGTTGGAATGCATCCTCTGCCAATGCTAAAGGATTTGGGACCACTGAACATAATATCTCCAACTTCCTGTTGAAGAGAGTCGCAAAAAGGTTGGGCATGGGTCTCCCCCAAACCTGGAAAAAGCTTGTCTGCTACCACTTGATAAAGGGACCACTCTGTGCCTAGGATCTGATCCTGACGACTGAGTTTTTCTGCGACCACATTCAGTTTGCCTGGGATATACCTGGCTGAGAGCTCTATCGAATTGCTGACCTGCCCACTGGTGAACCTCGACGGTCAAGACGTGAAGTTGACGAGAAACCAGGCCTCCCTGTTTGTTCACATAGGCTACCACCGTGGTGTTGTCCGACATGAGAACGACAGAATGACCTATCTTCTCCTGAAACTCCTTCAGACCCAGGAAGGCTGCCTTCAACTCCAAGACGTTGATTTGTTGCTGCTTGTCCTCCAAACTCCAATGCCTGAAGCGATGAGGCCGCCTAAATGAGCCCCTCAACCTGTGAGGGAGGCATCTGAGAACAGAAGGAAGTCTGGTGGAAGAGAACACAGAGGGACAACCTTTGAAAGATTCTGGTTGTCCAACCACCATTGAAGGTCTTCTCTCACTTCCAGAGACAGAGGAACCATTAACAGGGGTGAGTCCCCCGCCGGAGACCAGAATTCTCCCAGTTTTCGTTGCAGAGACCGAAGATGAAGATGCCCATGAGGGACCAGCTTCTCCAGGGAAGACAACACTCCCAGAAAAACCTGCCACTGATGAGCTGACTGATGTGGTTCCGACAGGAAGTAGCGCGCCACCACCCGCAACTTCTCCAATCCTCTGATCCGACGGGAAAACTTTTACCACTTGTCATATCGATGACCATGCCCAGGTAGAGAACCTTCGACTGGGTATGAAGTTCGAACTTTTCCTAGTTGACTACAATGCCCAGTTCCAGACAGAACTGAAGTAGACGATCCCTGTCCTGCAGCAGCTTTTCCCTGGAAACTCCCAAGACCAACCAATCGTTGAGGTACCTCAGCAAACGGATACCCTAAGCATGGGCCCAACTTGACATGAGAGAAAAGACCCTTGTGAACACTTGAGGGGCTGTTATCAGCCCGAAGCACAAGACTTTGAACTCAAAGACCTTTTCCCCAAGAGAGAAGCAAAGGACCTTCCTGGATGTTGGATGAACAGGGATTTGGAAGTATGCATCCCTTAAGTCTATCGACAGCATGAAGTCGCCTATAAAAGCAGCAGACGAGAAAAAAAGGAGCTACTACTTGACCCCCCTGTAGGGGAATAGTGGCATCATTGGACTTACTGCTTGGCACTGGAGGCATTTCTGAAGGGAGTTTACAGTATGTATCCTTCTGCCCTCCAACCACATCCACATTTCACTTTTTTATTTAGCCTCCTTTCCCCACTTCCTGTCTTCCAACTTGCTATCTAACTTTAACTTCTTTTTGAAACTTTGGGGATTTCTCCTAGTTTAACCTGAAGACTCTAGTACTTCATCTCTCATATTTCCCAGATCTCTATCGTGCTGTCCCAGTGCTTGCCACCAGTATCAGCATGGGGTCACTGATCCAGCAAAAAACTGTTTAAATATCTACCGTATATACTCGCGTATTATGCGACTTTTGAAACCCTAAATTTGGAGCTCATTTTAAGGGGGTCGTATCTTACATGAGATGCAAAATTCGAGTATATTACAATCATTAGTATCATATGATAAAATACAAACATAATAGATATGCATCTTTTCCATGGATATTTTAAAGTCTTGTTTTACTTCACTGCATCCAATAATAATATATGTATTTTCATATTACTATTTGTTTGTATAATAACATACAAACATAGCAATCAATGTTTTGTTTGGAAATCAGCTGGGGCGATTGCGAAGCAAGTCTGTTTTGCTGTGTTGAACTCAAATCAGAGTGACTTTCTTGCCTCTTAGTTAGCGCTAATGAATCTCAATATACTCTATTTATATGAGACAAGGTTATTTTACGTAATACAAAGTGTTTTCAAGTGGAAATATCACTTGAAAACTTATCGTTTGTGAACGAAATTTATTTAATTTTTTCGTTAGTAGATGGCGCTGAGGGCATGTTTGTTGCGTAAACATAAATAAACATTCCGTTTGATATTTTCACTTAATCTCATCAGAATACTACGAGCTTTACATATTTATCTTTTATTGGAGTGAAAACAGTAAAATGTGTTAAAATTTGCGAAAGTTTCATCCACGTTGCCGATGCACAATAAGTCATAGCGTATCAACATTCTTTCCTAAATTTCAGCTAAAACTTACAGACAAAGTTTAGCAGGATATGCCCTTACTGATCTTTTATCCATAACGAGTAAGGCTATATAATACTATTATCGTGCATCGGCAACAAGGATATAACTCCAGTAAACTTATGCCATCAAACACGACCGTAAATAAAATTGAGAGAAAATTATTTTAATCAAAATTTCAGGTCTAGAAAGAACACATTTTACTGTTGTTTTCACGCTGATGAAAGATAAGTAATGGGACGGTAAAGTTCGTACTACGATGAAATGAAGTGAATATAGAGAACGGAATCACGTAATATTTTTACACAATAAACATGCCCACAACGCAATCTGTTAACGAAAAAAATACTTTAGTTCACGAGACGTATTAAATTCATATTTAGACTTAAAAACACGTCTTATAATAACAAATTACTTTGCCTCATATAGGTAGAGTATCTAGATATTTTTACGCTAACTAGAAGAAAGGCAATTCGCTCTGATGTGAGTTAAATGGTTAAATACGGAGAAATAACTCTTATTTGCCATCAGCTGATTTCCAAACAAAACACTGAACGCTTTGTAAGTATTTTATGATACGAGAATACATACAATATTATTGGATACTGTAATGTATAACTTTTTAAAAGAATAAGAAAAGATGCATATTCATTGTGTATTTGTCGTAAAATATGTAGCCGTCAGCAGCCTGACATCGCTCAATTAGGTATGCCGATGTCGGTCTGAATCTGATTCCAGTTTCGTGTCAATTTTTTTGTTTCGCTGATATGTCATAGTCAGAATGCATTGAAACTCCAAAATTGGCTTTTATTAATAAATTACTAAATTACATCGTATATGTAGTATGCAGTATACTGAAGGCTAGGCTACTGTATTTGTATATATATGATACATGTTCCATGATATCATCATCATTGTATAGGCGAGGCTAACTTGTTAAATGTTATTCAATTTTTCTTTGTACTGAATCATCATGCAAGCAAAAAGGCTGTTTTTATCGGATCGGTTGTTCACAGCAAATCAGCTGATCTGGCTGTATGCGTTTTCCAAACAAGTATATCATTACTACTGATACTTTTGCATAATCTTTTAATATTTTAAACAACTAGAAAATGTATCTAAGAGATGGAGGAAAAGGGGTTAGCCTAACTAAAAAATGTAATAGATGAAGGAGGAAAAGAGGTTAGCCTATTGTTAAATTTTGGTCTCGTAAATTTAACTCGCATGATACGTGATAACATCATTTTTTGAGGGTGAAAATTTGGGGGTCGCATGATATGCGAGATCGTATGTTATGCGAGTATATATGGTAGATTAGACAGTTTTGGCAAAAACGAGCAACACACCCATGGAGCGACTGAAATCACAGGAAATATGTTTCAAATACTCAAAGGCTGCCAGTCTTAAGCTAGTGTTGCTGAGCACCTTCTAGACATTGTCTTGGCTGGATAGTCAAATTGACATTCCTCCTTAAGTTACAGCAAGTCTTCCCAATGGATAGTGGCTATAGGTGAGGGCCCTCATAGCTCCAGTGGGTAGGGACCTCTCTTATCTCATGACAAATATCCATCGTTTGGGCCAACACCATCCTCAAGATGAAAGGCCATCCTCTTAATACAGTCCCATTGGTCGTCTCAGGAAAGTTGGTCGAACTTCAAAAGTAGCCTCATCACTGATTATCCTCACTTGATCCCACTGGCAAATTCTGTAGAGGGCAACCTTGAATGACATGTTTTCCCAGGTGTCATCAGAGAAGCAAAGCATAAGTAAAATTCTTTGGGTAGAGGCCAACCACACAGCCATGACAGAGTCCATATAATCCCTGTAAGCCCTCCCTGCAATCAAGGCACTGACAAGAACTACAGGCTTTTCCTCCCAGCACTATCCATAAAGGAGGAATGGAGCAGGCAGCATGGAGAATCCAAGTGGGAAGATTCCATGAATGAAGAATTATGTATGATTGATGAGTAGGACTACCATTTTTTCATCTTAAATCCTTAATCAATCCTGTGATTACGTGGCTGCTTCTGGGGAATTTATGTGGTACAGGGCATGCCCAATGAGGGCCTTAGTCTTGACCGACATGAGTTGGTGTAATTGGGAATGTGCATCTGTAGAAATAAGGCACTATAATGTTGTTAATGGGATATTATAATTAAAATCATTATCTAAATTAAAATATTTTCTGAATTAAAATATATTTTGCAGGACTGTCGGCAATGATTCGTGGAGCAGAGAAAGAAGGGTTGTTTGTAACTGAAGATTATGAAGAAGAGAATCTCCCTTCCATACTAGACAATTTCTTCAAAAAAGTTGACCAGAGGAAAAGAAAGGATAGTCTGGACTGGAAAAGTTACGAGCCAATGTAAGATTAAAGTTGCTGTTACAATAAGATTAAAGTTGGCTACACCATAATTTTTATTCATAGAACATATGCATTATTTTATACAACTTCAATGTCATGTGATTGTAACTGAACTTTTTTCAATGTATGATGACCACTATTTTTATACAGCTGTTGCCCTGGCTATACAAGCCTTTGAAATTTTACAGAAATTTATAGCACAACCAATTTTAAACCAAGTTTTAAAAATCTGTATTCTATATTCCATATGGATGTCTGGAGAAAGTGGCTTGGAACTGTAGTCTGTGACATTCCATTTATTCTATATGTATAATGGTCACTTGGAAAAGAAAAGAAATATATCAAGCGGTACTCAACAATTTACTAAATGCATGGTTAAAAGATAAGAGAACTCGCCCAAGGGTGATATACCAAGTCTTCTTTCCTGGATCATTTAAATTCCACGTAATACTCGACTCCTTCCTCCTTCATTTGGTTTTTGAGACTTATCTTTTAATACACAATCTTTCCTTTCTACAATACTCATGGTTTTCTGTAATAAACAATACTGCATACCATATAATTTTTTTACCTTCCTATATAGTAAATTTACATAGAAAATGTGAAAAGGGTTATGAAATAGTTTAATTATCAATGTACTTTATCATTTACTTTAATAATTAAGTTCATAAAAAATCTGTCATGGTTAAATATAATTTTACCTTACATATGAAAGAAGTTTCTTTAATATCCTTGATTTCCTTCTTCAATTCTTCTTTTATTATACTCATTCTCTAATTTATTAAAAGCCATAAATGGCAAGGACCCGATATTATGGTACATTAAGGTAAATGGGTTGGGTATGTACTGGTAGTATATACCATTTCATGCTCTATAAACCCACACAGTTGATGGAAAAATATCAATTGAATACAGTACATTTTCTATACACTACCAAACTAAAAATAACCTATTTTTTCATGAAATATCTACAACTGGAGTTAGCTGAGTGACGATGTGTGAAAACTGGTCCTCCAATTCCATTAGCAATCCTGTATTTGCAGTACTGGTTCCAATAACGGTTATTACAAGGGGAAGCTTGTTGAAATGCACAACCTGAAAATAATAGAATTCACTAATGAAATATTAATAACACACTGCGGTGTGAGCTAGTGGTGTTACGTAAAAAAAAATAAAAGCCTAAGAATTTCATGAAAAAAAAACACCGACTTCTACAACTGCCCTCACCAGTTTTTGCTCAATCTTTAAACAAAGCAATACAATACAACATAGCTATTAGCCTTGCAAGTACCCTTGCAGTAATTGATCTAGCCATATTGCAAGTACCCTTGCATTAATTAAGTAGTTCTTCCTTTTGCAGAAATGCCTTGGCAATGAGTAACAGTAGCAACTTCCATAGTACTTGTACAATCTGCTCTGCTGCAACAAAGAAAAATTGCCTAGGTAACTGAGTTACGTATTTATGACAAAACTGCAAGAAAAGGAGTGTCTACTCTACATACCATAATGATGCCAGTTTGTTTCATAATGTTCTTGAAGGCCAATGTTTTGGAGAAATTTCACAAGGATACCTCTATATACGCCATCAACATGGTAGGACTGAGCCAGAAGATAACTATCTACAGACCAGAACTTGTTACCTCCTGTGTTCAAAAACTTAAGTCCTTGGTCTGTTACCAAGAAAAAAATTAAGGAAACCCATAGGTTGATTGTACCCTCCTCTAAAACTTATGCCTTTCATCTTCAACATAATATCCAATCAAAGACCCATCAAAATCAGGATTCTTCCTGTAGCTCTGTAGGGGGCAGTGCTCAGTGCACCTTGTGTGGTACACTGTAGGCATTAGCCGTTACAGTCCTTTTACTGTACCTGGCTTCATATTCTCCTCCATCTTACTTACCACCCTCTCCTAACAACTGATTCATAGTGAAACTGCGAGGTTTTCCTCATTACACCTTTCTGTCCTTTTCACTGTCATTTTCCATTTCAGTGCTGAATGACCTCATAGGTCCCAGCATTTGGCCTTAATTCTATATTTTATCTTCATACTGTACACCCCTTAAATCCTTTGGAGGTTCCTCACTCATATCATCCATCAGTTCCACTTAGTTCTGAGAAGAATCAAAGCTTAGTTCACTTGCTTAGAGGTGGGTGTTACTCTGGCCAAATCACTGGGGTTGAATGTCCCACCCAAGGTTAAGGGGGCGGCCGGCTAATGACCCTTTTTAAGGACAGGACTTTGATATTCATACCACTTAATAAGGTGACTTGGGACATCTCCAAAACCGCATACGATTTTCGCCTCTGACCTTCGGTTTTGTGACGCCAGGGCGATTTATCCAGAAAATAACCATTTTTCAAATTCTATCTCCTCCCTTGATATTTAATATTAAGACCTGGGATTACTACCATATATAGACCTGATGTAGACCTCCAATCGAATGGAGAGTTTTTTCTAAAAGTCATTTTTTTGCTATATATGAATTTTTCAATATGGTAAAAAAATAAACCCTATAAATCAGGAGAAAAAAATTTATAAAAAAAATACGAAACAAAAATTGGACAAAAGGGGTCTATTTGAGTGTTCTATAATGTCTTTCTGAGTTATATACCAAATTCCAATGTTATAGCTTTAAAACTAAGTGAGAAGATAGATTTTGAAGGTCAATAAGTATAGTTTTGAGATACGGGTGTTCAAAGTTTTCCTTCGTATTTCTATAAAGACAATGTTAATAAATAATGATTATTATGATTGTTATATTTCTTTTTTGTGTATTAATAAACCAAAAACTTTTATTTATCATAATTAATCATAATGATGATCCCTTTGCTCATATATCGCAGCCTGGGGCACTGCTTGAGGCAAGATGGGGCACTGCTTGAGGCAAAGATGGGGCACTCCTTCCTACGCAATTCTCTCTCCCCCCTTCACTAACTCGGCTTATTACAGCGAATTTTCTTCTTCTGTATGTTAGCGAGATGTTTTCCTTGTATTTTCCTCTTTGGCATGATGAAATTCTTGCCCGAAACAAAGATAACAAACATAAATGCAAGAGAATGTCAAGAGGTGAAAAAACTCGAAGGCGTACTCTTTTTTTTTAGAAACAAAGACAATTTAATAAATCATGATTATTATGAATTTCATATTCCATTTTGGGTATTAAAAAAACCAAAACTTTGTTATTTATCATAAATGAAGATCTCTTTGCTTAAAGATTGTAGCCTTGGGCAGAGTGTGACGTGTGCTGTCAGGCAAGACGGGGGCGTTACTAAGCAACCCTCCCCTCTCTCTTCACTAACTACGCATATATTATGATATTCTGTAATAATACTTGAGCGATTTTTCTTCGTCTGTATGTTAGCAAGATGTTTTCCTTGTCTTTTCCTCATTGGCATGATGAAATTCTTGCCGAAACATACATAAACATACGTAAAGGCAGGCGAATGTCAGAGGTGAAATGGAACGTGTAGACTACTTGAAGTCTGTGATCTCACTAAATCAGGACTGGACTTGGTAGCTGAGCCTGAAGTCTCCTTCTCGACTTGGGGAATGTCTACAGATGCCATTTCTCCCAATTTCATTGACAATAATTATCAAAATTTACGATAATAGAAGAAATATTGCATTTTCTTGTACGGATCAATGTTTTAGGCTTATTGAGTTACGTTAACTAATTACCCTGTAACTACGAAAGTAAGAGGAATTTTGACGAAATATTTCGTAAACTTATTCTGAATTGCCATATGAAGCTCCATGAATTTTTTCATGACTTTGCATTTTTCGCCCTATACCAACATATATATATAGGGGTTCCGGCCGGCCCCCTTAAGGCCACTGAGGTTGAAGTTCTTGGGAAGGTATACACTAACACACAGATCACAGGAAAAGGATCCACCTACTTTGCTAACTCCTGTATGACCATGCAATGATCTACAAAGTGGACACCAAGGTTGCTTTCTACACAGTCCTGCTGGTCTTCCTCTTCTCTTGCTGTGGGAGTCCAAGCCTTCGGAGCAGCTGAACTTTGCATCTTTGTTCTTGCTGTCACTAGTTCTACAGTTTAAAGTCTCAATGGCAGTTTTAGACATACCTACTCCCAGATCACTGGTTATACTCAATGAAGAGCACATTCTGCCAAGGTACACCATGCAGAACACTATTTAGCAAATCACTTCCAAGCTTGACCCTGAGTTAGGCTGGGTATTCATGATAAAGTTTACCTGTCAGTCCACCTGTCTATTCATTGAACCTAGCGTTAAAATTTACGTGTAGATGATAGTTTGTGGGTGGAGTCAGTCCACTCACCGGAACAGATGAACTGATAGAATTACCCAAAGTTCTTCTCTCTCTCAGTGCCATTTTGCTTGGTGAGACGTTCCCGCGCACAGTCTGATTAATCAACAGATATCACGCGTTTAACATATGTCTGGACATTGAAAAATATCTAGAAGTGTTCGTGAACTGTCGGTGATAAGATTAGTGTGAAAATAGTAGGATAAAGCGTTTACTAAGTTAGTTTATCAAGTGAAATACTGTAAATCAAATCAGGATGGCAGTAAGTTCCAACTGTGGAAAAAAATGGCGAAATTTAGCGTGTTTAGCAGATTCGCAATACGATGGAGTAGCACGAAGGGAACTGGCATTTCTCATCTATGAGATCAACAACAGCCCTAACCAAAAAGATACAAAAGCATTCATAAGACATATTAGAAGGATATGATCCTTCAAACTGGAACAAATCAACAGAAAACATCTTGAAAATAATTGAAGAAGTTCCAAATAAAATCCAAGTGGTCAAGAGACTCATAAAGAAAATTTACATCAATCAACATATTCTGACAAAGAAAATGAATAAGGTGAACATTGTGAATATCCTAATTGATGCAATAGGAAAAAGAATGCCAAAAGCATGCAAACTGTAAGGTGTGGTATAGCATAGATAATCCACAAAACCTGATCAGAAAATGTTCTGCATGCAACATACGGACGCATCCTCAATGTGCTGAAGTAATGCAAGATATGAGAAAGGATACCATAATATTTTATTTTGCCCAACATGTCTATCATGGATAGACAATGTTATTAAATCAAGACTTAAAGTACAAATATTGTTGAGAAGAAGAAGAAGAAGAAGAAGAGGAAAACGGAAGAGAAGTAAACAAAACTGAAATGACAGAAAAAAATAAGAAGATAAAAGTATGGATGCAGAGATACTCATTGATACTACATATGAGGCAATCAAGCAGCAAACATACGAAGAAATAAATTACGACATGACAACACAAAAGAAAATCCCCAAGAGGCTTTACCCAGATCTGCACACTGATGGGAAAGAGGAAAAAATAGACAAGAAAGACAAGTCTGCAACCTTTTGAAAAGAGGGAATTGCAGATTCGGAGAAAGATGTTACTACAAACATCCCAAGGTATGTCACAAATATGAAATCTATGGTAAATGTGCATACCTAGACAGGTATGAGGAAGATTGCACAGATCTACACCCAAAAATATGCAAAAACCTAAAAGAAGGAAAAGGATGTAAGTTCGACAAAAATGTAAATATATGCACCCTGTAGCCATGAATCAAAATCAATTAATTAATCAATCAAATAATAAAATCCAAAATAAGAAAGAAACAAATAAAGAGAGGAACAAAGAATATGAGGTGAAAGAAAAAAGCAAGCCATCACCGCGATATGGTGTGTCAGCAAAGAATTTCCAAGCATTGGCTCCAAGATACAGCTCAAGAGATAATACTGTATTTACGATGCAAGAGGATATTGCAGATACGGAGAAAATTGCAGATTCACACAAAATGAATAATTATGATCAAGGATGAAGGAAGATCAAATATTATGGAAAAGTTTGGAGTTTTTAATGTCACAATTTCTGGAAATGAAGAAAGAACAACATACCAGAACAGGAAAGAGACATGGGAAAATCCTTATTATTACCCATATTAAATGAAGGAGAAAACACGCAAACCATCATAGTGATGAATGCGCAGGGTTTAGTTACGAGTAACTCAAAAAGAAAAATAGAGTACTTAGAAGAACTAACCCAAATTGAATAGAAAATACTAGATATAATGAATAAAAAGTGAAACCTGGTATTCCCAAGAGAACTGCGAAAAGATGATCAAATAAAAAGGGTTCCAAACTTATAGATCAGATAGAAAAAATAGGAATCAAGGGGAACCGCAATATATGGGAAAGACAAAAAACAAGGAAAAATATATGAGAAATATAGTAACTCAGAATGTGAACTAATAGCGGTAGAATTTGAATCTGAAAAATTAATGAACATAGTAATATATAGACCCCCTAATACTAAAGAGTTTGACATAATAATAGAAAAATGTTATTGTTAGTATACAATAAGGTTTTGTACATACTTACCTGGCAGATATATACTTAGCTATACGTCTCTGACGTCACGACAGAATTCAAAACTCGCGGCACACGCGACAGGTAGGTCAGGTGATCTACCTTACCCGCCGCTGGGTGGCGGATGTAAGAACCAATCTCCCTTTCCAGCCAGAATTTTTCCTTCCACCGGTCTCCTGAGGGGAGGCTGGGCGGGCCATCAATCGTATATATCTGCCAGGTAAGTATGTACAAAACCTTATTGTATACTAACAATAACATTTTTGTACATGAACTTTCCTGTCATATATACTTAGCTGATTGACACCCTTGGTGGAGGGAAAGAGACAGCAATATAAATATGGAAAAAAGGGGAAAACAACACTAGTTGTAGGATGTAAAAACAACCTTGGTTCTTACCTGTTTAGGCAGAAGACTTCGTAGTTACTGTCTATGAGTCTGCGTTGCCTTAAGAGCTTCAGCGAGGGCGTGACCTACAGCTGACAGACTCTTTGGGTCTATCAAAGGGATTTGGGTTTGGTTGTCCGCTTACTTGATAGAATCCGAGCAGGATCTGTCAACGGGGATTCGCCCACTTATATGACAGAACCTAACCACTATCATTGCAAGGAGCTCAAACATACACCGATCACCTAACCAATCTAATCATTGTTAGCACTACGAAATGAAAAACATGCCTACCCGCATGTTCTTTCAAACAACCAAAAACTTACAACCTAACAAGGGGAAAAAATATATACTACTAAGGATATGTCTCAGCTCCCTGCCCCAGCACCGAATCCGCCGATACGTACGGGCCTAACCCGAAGCACTTTTATAACGTAATTTTGACGTCTCTCAGATAGTGGTTTGCAAAGACTGAGTTGCAACGCCAGAATGTTGCCTTCATAATATTACTCAGGGATATGTTTTTGTTAAAAGTCAATGACGTGGCAATAGCTCTTACTTCATGAGCTTTTACCTTAAGAACTTTGTATTGACTTTCCTCACATATCGCATGCGCTTCTTTCACCAGGCTTCTGATAAAGAAAGAAAGCGCATTCTTCGAAAGTGTCCTCCTTGGATCTCTTACAGAGCACCAAAGGTTGAACATCATTGCTTTAAGTTTTTCTTTCTCTGTAGATAGAATTTCAAAACTTCTTACTGGGCAAAGAGACCTCTCTGCTTCCTCGCCTACTAATGCAGACAATCCTTGTACTTCAAAGCTCCTAGGCCAAGGATTTGAGGGGTTCTCGTTCTTGCTAAGAACGAAGGAAGGAATGAACAGATAGCTGCATCTCCTCTGAATCCCACATTTCCTTCTAGTGCATGGAGTTCACTAACCCTTTTTGCGGAAGCCAATGCCATGAGGAAAATTGTCTTCTTCGTGAGGTCTCTGAACGATGCAGACTGAGGCGGTTCGAACTTATTGGACCTCAGGTAACGTAGCACTACATCCAGATTCCAACTCGGAACCCCTGGAGAAACCTTCTTGGATGTTTCAAACGATCTTATTAGATCATGAAGGTCCTTATCTTCTGAAATGTTTAAGTTTCTGTGCCTAAACACTGCAGATAGCATGCTACGATAGCCTTTAATGGTTGATACCGCCAATCCACTTTCTTCCCTAAGGAAAAGTAAGAAGTCTGCTATTTGTGTCACAGTACTGGAAGAGGAAAAGTGATGGTTCCTACACCATCGCCGAAAGACGTCCCACTTCGATTGGTAGACTCTAAGGGTAGAAGGCCTTCTTGCTGCTGCGATAGCCGTTGCAACTCTTGCCGAAAAGCCTCTCGTTCTGACCAAACTTTTGACAGTCTGAAGCCAGTCAGATCTAGAGCGGGGAGGTTTTTGTGATACCTCTCAAAGTGGGGTTGTCTGAGCAGATCGATCCTCTGTGGTAATGTTCTCGGAAGATCTACTAACCATTCCAGTACCTCTGTGAACCATACTTGTGCGGGCCAGAACGGGGCTACCAGCGTCATCCTTGTTGCCTCCGATTCTGCAAATTTCTTTAGAGTCTCTCCCAGTATCTTGAATGGAGGAAAAGCATACGTGTCTAGACCCTTCCAATCTAGTAGGAACGCGTCTATCGACACTGCCCTCGGGTCCGATATCGGAGAGCAGTAGTTGGCTATCCTCATATTCTTGGCTGTGGCAAAGAGGTCTATATGAGGTTTGCCCCAAAGCTTCCACAGATCCTGGCAAACATCTTCGTGCAGAGTCCACTCTGCCGGCAGGACTTGATCTTTCCTGCTTAGGAGGTCTGCTCTGACGTTCTTTTCTCCCTGTACGAACCTGGTAAGGAGACAAATCTTCCTTTTTTTCTGCCCAAAGCAGAAGTTCTTTTGCTGTCTCGTACAGGGAGAAAGAGTGAGTCCCCCTGCTTCCTGATGTAAGCCAGGGCCGTGGTGTTGTCCGAGTTGATCTGAACTGTTGAAGCTAGGACGTGGGGCTCGAAAGCTTTCAAAGCTAGCCAAACCGCCGTCAGCTCCTTCTTGTTGATGTGCCAGGTCACCTGTTCCTTGTTCCAGGTGCCTGACACTTCTCTTGAGCGAGCGTCGCTCCCCAACCTGTTTCCGAGGCGTCGGAATACAACACTTGGTTGGGGTTCGGAATGTGAAGGGACATCCCTTCTGCAAACTTGAGAGGGTTGGCCCACCAAAGAGAGGTCCTTCTTGATTTCCTTTGAAATCTCGAAGGAGAACTCTAGGTTTTGTGAATGACACCTCCAGTTTCGATGGAGAAAGAACTGGAGAGGTCTGAGGTGCAACCTTCCTAGAGAAAGGAATTGCTCCAACGAGGAGAGTGTCCCCAACAAACTCATCCACTCCCTCGCTGTGCATACTTCTTTCTCTAGGAAGGCTTTGACTTTCTCTGACCCTCGGGCTATCCTTTCTGGAGACGGAAAAGCCCGAAAATCCAGAGAAGCCATCCGAATCCCCAGATAGATACGATCTTGACTGGGGATCAACTGAGACTTTTGAAAGTTCACCAAAAGTCCCAGCGAACTTGCCATGAAAAGGGTCTTTTGTAGGTCCTCCAAACATCTTTCCTGAGACTTGGCTCTGATCAGCCAGTCGTCCAAGTAAAGGGACACTCTGACTCCCTCCAAATGTAGCCATCTTGCTACATTTTTCATTAGGCCTGTAAAGACCTGAGGGGCTGTTGAAAGGCCGAAGCACAAGGCCTGAACTGGAATATCCTTCCTCCCATCATGAACCTGAGGTATTTCCTTGACGAAGGATGGATAGGCACATGGAAGTAAGCGTCCTGAAGATCTAGGGACACCATCCAGTCCCTGGCCGAAGGGCCGCCAACAACTGAGGATGTCGTCTCCATGGCGAACTTCCTCTTTTCTACAAAAGAAATTCAGGGCGCTTACATCCAGAACCGGTCTCCATCCTCCTGAGGCTTTTGGAACTAGAAAAAGGCGGTTTTGTAAAAGCCCGCTGAGCAAGGGTCGTTCACTAGCTCTATAGCCTCTTTCTCGAACATTAGTTCCACTGCTTGTGTTAAAGCAAGGCTCATGATGGGATCCCTGTACCTGGCCACCAACTCCCTCGGAGTCGTTGTCAACGGTGGTCTTTCCGTAAAAGGAATCAGATATCCTTTCCTTATTATAGAGAGGGACCAGTTGTTCCGCTCCTCTCTTTGTCCAGGCTTCCGAGAATCTTAGAAGTCTGGCACCTACTGGTGTTTGGAGGACTACTTCCCTACTTCTTAGCTCTGACAGAGCGTGAGAAGGATCTACCTCTCTTGAAAGGTCTATTACCTCTCGAGGTAGAGGCTCTAGAAGGGGGCCCCCTCGAAAGGGCTCCTGTCTAGCTGGAGTCTCCTTCTTAGTCTTCGTCTGGAAGGAGGTCTTAGGCTTCCGTGCCGATGTGCGAGCATGTCCTGAGTCGCCTTCGCAGAGATAGATCCTGAGATGTCCTGTATTATCTTCTTTGGAAAAAGCAGAGGCGAGAGCTGCGAATACAGGAGAGAGGCTCTTTGGGCATGCGAAACAGACTTCGTGAGAAAAGAGCAGAAGACTGATCTCTTCTTAAGGATCCCTGCTCCAAAGAGGGAGGCTATTCGCTCGATCCATCTCTAACTGCTTTGTCAATGCACGTTAGAACACTGTTTAGATCTTCTGGCGAAATAGCATCCGGGTTCTGAGTCTTCTTAGCCAAGACAAAGACCAGTCAAGGAAGTTGAAGACTTCCAAGACTCTAAACATTCCCTTCAGCAGGTGGTCAAGCTCGTTCATAGCCCAGGTCGTTTTGGCCGACAAAAGAGCCGAGCGTCGTGCTGCATCCACCAGAGAAGAGAAGTCGCATCCGCCGATGAAGGAAGACCCAGACCTAAGGGTTCTCCAGACTCGTACCAAAATCCGAGTCTGCCCGTAAGCTTGGAAGGAGGGAAAGAAAACACAGTTTTCCCTTTCTCTTCCTTAGAAAGCAGCCAATCACCAACACCTCTCAAAGCCTTCTTCATTGAGATGGTTGGCTTCATCCTCACACAAGAGGAAACTTTCGTCTTCTTCGAAGTCGAGAATAAAGAGAGAGGAGACGGCGGAGCGACGGGAGTAAGGGAGTCTCCAAACTCTTGAAGAAGTAGATCTGTAAGGATCTTGTAGGACGAAACTGACGAGTCCTTCACCAAATCCTCTTCTGAAGGTTCAACTTCATCCACTGAAGAACCCTCCGCTTCTTTACGAGTGCAGTTAGCCTTCTCTAAAGAAATGCGCCTGTCCAGAGAGTGTCTAGTAGTAGACTGGCGCCTATCAGGGAAGCCAAAGTTTCTGGAGAGCTGCCTCTCGAATGAGTCCTTCCTACTCTGATGAGTGCGTTGCTCTTTGCTCCTTAATCCTACTCCTAGAATTCCGGGCTTCCAATGGGGAGCGCCTGCTAGGAGAGGAGAGCCTACTATGCTCAAGGCGCTTCTCAGGATCCATGCGCCTGTTCAAAGGAGAGCGGCTGCCAGGCGAGCTGCGCCTACCATGAGGCGAACGCCTACTAGGCTCTTGGCGCCTACTTACAGGAGAGCGAAGGTCTGGAGAGGTCGCTTACTAGGAGACCGGCGTCTACCATGCTCCACAAACTTCGCTCCCGACTTGTGGTGTCTCTTCAAAAGGTAGTCTCCCAGAAGAGACATATCTTTC
This sequence comes from Macrobrachium nipponense, assembly GCF_015104395.2. NCBI lineage: Eukaryota > Metazoa > Arthropoda > Malacostraca > Decapoda > Palaemonidae > Macrobrachium > Macrobrachium nipponense. The sequence continues at coordinate 21,430,238 of NC_087209.1, read as the reverse complement.
AGGCTCTACGCGCCTGTCCTGAATCGAGCGGCTAAAAGTAGAGCCGCGCTTATCAGGAGAAAAGCGCCTATCAGGAGAAAAAAAAGCGCCTATCCTCCGCACCACGCTTGGGAGCGGGAGAGCGTCTACTTGGGGAGTAGCGCCTACTAGGCTCAAGGCGCTAACATAAGGCGAGATCCTGTCTCTTGATGAATCCATCAAAGAGTAGCTCTCTTATCCGGAGAATGAAGGATCTTCGTAAAAGAGCGCGAGGACGAGGCTGTACGCTGTCTTTAGACGAACGCCTACTAGTCGCTAGATCCCTTCCTACTGGAGAGATGTAGTCACCAGGAGAAAGCTTCTTTTGGGCTGATTGATGCCTGGAAGACGACAAGCGCCTGCTGAGGGAAGAGCGCCTCCTTCCATCCGCTGATAAAGGAGAGAGAACTGACTCTGACTGAGACGGTAAGACAGGTGAAGGTGAATCCTAGACTTCTTGACAGGGAGAGAGACGTCTTTCCGCCGCGTTCCTCCTGCCAAGGAGCCCGGCCAGTGCCGAAATCTGCGCTTGCAGTCCCGCAGAATTCGAGCTGGAGATCTTGTAAAATCCTCCACCGGAGAAGAGGCTCGAAGCCTACTATGAGGCGAGAACTCTTGCTCCCTCCTGGGTTTCTTGATCTCTACTTCCGGCTCTTCTGGAAAAACTTCCGGGCTGGAAGGAAAGGAGCCAGGCGCCTTCCAGGCTCTCTTCAGCGGTCGTGAAGAATCCGAGGCGCTCCATCCTCTTCTAGGTGAAGGTGAGGAAGACGAAGAGAAGCATTGTCGCAATACCTCCTTCTTCGCGCGAACAAGGGCAGCCTGGGTACGAGCATCAGGATCTACCGAGGGGACGCCTGATCGGTGGGAGTTCTCCCTAACCTTCCTGCGGCTTTTGACTTTCTCCTCCACTGGGACTGGGAGTCTGGAAGAGGTCTAGGCCTGGAAGCATTAAGGAGCCGATCAGACGCACCCTCCACTGCACTGGGGTCACTGCACAATTCACCTTCACTACTCTTACCTTGCAACGAACGGATCTTCTTTTCCATGCTAAGGATCGTGGCTCTCATGGTTGCCACTTCCGTAGTCGTATCCTTAGGTTCGATGCAGGGCGCAGGAGCTGAAACTGGAGAAGGTTCTAATGCTACAACAGGATTTTCTTCTACCTCGCTAATACGAGACTTACTAGAACTTCTAGAGGAAGCCTTTCTCACCCTGTCTTTCTCTAACTTCCTCAAGTAGGAAGAAAGAGCCTTCCATTCACCCTCATCCAACTTCTCACACTCATTACACGGGTTATCAAAAGAACATTCTTTACCTCTACATTTAAAGCAAACTGTGTGAGGATCTACCGTAGCTTTCGGTAGTCTCACCTTGCATTCATCCATAGCAACATCTAAACATAGAAGATTTTCTTAACCTCTAACTCAGACATCTCGAAATCAAAGAAAAATCCAAATCAATATCCAAAAACAATCCACAAATGCGTATGCCAAGCCAACAAGATCAGGTACTTCACCGAAAGTCAGTCCAAATAAATCCACGGCAACGAGAAATGAATAAAGCTGTCAGGAGGTAACAACCACAGGTGTAGTCGTCACCGGCGACAGAAAATTCTGACTGGAAAGGGAGATTGGTTCTTACATCCGCCACCCAGCGGCGGGTAAGGTAGATCACCTGACCTACCTGTCGCGTGTGCCGCGAGTTTTGAATTCTGTCGTGAAGTCAGAGACGTATAGCTAAGTATATATCTGACAGGAAAGTTCATGTACAAAAATTGGATGATATATGTAGAAATCACAAGGACTGGACTATTCTCCTATCCGGAGACTAACTTTTCTTTCGTAGACTGGAAAGAACGAATAGGAGATTGTGGTTGTATTTATACATATAAAAAACAGAGTAATAGTAGTGCAGAAGATAAGAGGCAATTTGAAAAGCTATTAGATATGCTACTAGAATATAACATTCAACAAATAAATCACCTGTCAACAAGAAAGGAAAATACTTTAGACCTAGTATTTGTGAACGAGGTGAATTATGTTAAAGAAATAATAGTTTATAATGCAAGTATTTCAGACCATAATGTCATAGAATTAACAGTCCATTCCAAAGCAAGTGAAAACAGAGATAAGCAAGAAATGAAAAAGTGGGAAGGATATGGAAAATACAATCTTCTACAGTAAAAATATAAAATGGTCAGAAATAAATGAAGAATTAAACAAGATTGGGATCAACATTTTGTAAGTGATGATATAAAGTAAATAAAGAGATATTATATAAAATATTAGAGAAAACAATGGATAAATATATACCAAAGAAGAAAAGTAAACATCAGTCATGCATACTAAGAGACAGAAGGATCTTGTTCCAGAAAATCAGAAAGTGGAAAAAAGGTCTTGCAAAAGAAAAAATGCATGGAAAGTGATAGAACTAAAAAGTAAGATAGAAAATGCAAAACAAAAGATTATACAATCAAAAGAAAATGAAAAACAGGACTTGGAAGAAAAAACCCTAGTAAATATCAAGCAAAACCCCAAACTATTATACTCGTATGCTAAAAAGATGAATAAAAGAAGAATAGAAATAGGCCCTCTAAGAATTGAAGGGCGATTAACGAATGAAAAATAGGAAATATGCAACATATTGGCAGAACGATATAAGAGAATTCACCCCTAGAATTGATAATGAAGATAATGAAATAATGAAATTAAAAATGGAGCTGCAGCAGGGCCTGATGGTGTCCCTGCTATTTTGTTAAAGAAAGTAGTTCATTCTATCGCAAAGCCACTTGCAATATTATTAAGACAAAGTGTAGATACAGGCAAGATTTATGATGGAGCACAAATTAGCAATATATTACCCCTACTTTCAAAAGTGGATCAAGACTAGAGGCAAGTAATTATACGTCCTGTGGAGTCTAACATCACATATTATGAAAGGGTAATGAAGAAAAATATTATGAAACATTTAATAAAAATAATTTGTTTAATATAGAACAACATGGTTTCGTACCCGGAAAAAGAGTACACAAACCAAACTGTTAGTCCACCGTGAGAACATATACAAAAATATGAAAAGCGGAAATGAAACAGATGTGGTTTATCTTGACTTTGCAACAGCTTTTGACAAGGTATATCATATATAGCGAAGAAAATTAGAAAACATAATATAGTGGATAAAGTAGGAAGATGGTTAAAAGAATTTTTACACAACAGAAAACAGATAGTTATTACAAATGATGAGAAATCGGATGAAGTTAAGGTAATATCCGGTGTGCCACAAGGTACGGTGTTAGCTGCATTACTGTTTGTTATTATGATTGCAGACATAGACAGTAATGTTAAGGACTCAGTAGTGAGTAGTTTCGCCGATGACACAAGAATAAGTAGAGAAATTACTTGTGATGAAGATAGGAACGAGCTACAAAGAGACCTTAACAAAGTATATGATTGGGCAGAGGTAAATAAGATGGTATTTAACTCTGATAAATTTGAATCAATAAATTATGGAGACAGAAGGAAAGCTGTATGCATATAGGGGACCTAATAATGAGACAATCACAAATAAGGAAGAAAGTAGTTAATTCTATCGCAAAGCCACTTGCAATATTATTAAGACAATGTGTAGATACAGGCAAGATTTATGATGGAGCACAAATTAACTATATTACCCCTACTTTCAAAAGTGGATCAAGACTAGAGGCAAGTAATTATACGCCTGGAGTCTAACATCACATATTATGAAAGTGTATGAAAGGGTAATGAAGAAAATATTATGAAACATTTAATAAAAAGTAATTTGTTTAATATAGGACAACATGGTTTTGTACCCGGAAAAAGTACACAAACCCAACTGTTAATCCACCGTGAGAACATATACAAAAATATGAAAAGCGGAAATGAAACAGATGTGGTTTATCTAGACTTTGCAAAAGCTTTTGACAAGGTAGATCATAATATATTAGCAAAGAAAATTAGAAAACAATATAGTGGATAAAGTAGGAAGATGGTTAAGAGAATTTTTACACAACAGAAAACAGATAGTTATTACAAACGATGAGAAATCGGATGAAGTTAAGGTAATATCCGGTGTGCCACAAGGTATGGTGTTAACTGCTTTACTGTTTGTTATTATGATTGCAGACATAGACAGTAATGTTAAGGACTTGGTAGTGAGTAGTTTCGCCGATGACACAAGAATAAGTAGAGAAATTACTTGTGATGAAGATAGGAACGAGCTACAAAGAGACCTTAACAAAGTATATGATTGGGCAGAGGTAAATAGGATGGTATTTAACTCTGATAAATTTGAATCAATAAATTATCAAAAGGATATTGCACAAATAGAGAATGTACAAAGGTTCTTTACAGCTAGAATAGAAGAAGTTAAGGATCTTGACTACTGGGAAAGACTACAATCCTTAAAATTATATAGTCTAGAAAGGAGAAGAGAACGCTACATGATAATTCAGGCACGGAAACAGGTAGAAGGAATAGCCGAAAACATCATGGAGCTAAAAATATCAGAAAGAGCAAGCAGAGGTAGATTAATAGTGCCCAAAACTATACCAGGAAAAATAAGGAAAGCACACAGGACATTAATCCACTACACACCAGTATCGATAATGCAGCGTCTATTCAATGCGTTGCCAGCTCATCTGAGGAATATATCAGGAGTGAGCGTAGATGTGTTTAAGAGTAAGCTCGACAAATATCTAAGCTGCATCCCAGACCATCCAAGATTGGAAGATGCAAAATATACTGGAAGATGTACTAACAACTCTGGTAGACATTAGAGGTGCCTCACACTGAGGGACCTGGGGCAACCCGAACAAGATGTAAGGTCTGTAAGGTAAGGACTGGTGATCGCATGTGTGGAAAGGTAAGGAACAATTTTATGACAGTTTGTTGCTGGATTTCGTCTGGGAAGGATCTCAGTCCCTCAGACCAGAATATGAATAAACTATGTTTAGACCCAATTCTTTTCACACACTGGTTATCATGTAATACGACAAGCTGTCCTCTGAATCCTTACTGAAATCTGTTCATTCACCTTTGTTTCAACAGATGGCGTTTCCAAAAATAAATACAGGCAGTCCCTGGTTTATAGTAGGGGTTCCATTCCCGGTGGTGTGCCATAAGCCGAAAATTGCCATAACCCAAAACATCATAATTATAATGGGAATAAATAGCACTTACAGCACCGTCATGGCCCTGTAAATCCAGGTTACGGCAACGTAAATCCACTTACGGTGCCAAAAAATTGGGGTTAATGGCACCTTGAGCCTAGCACCGTAAGTCTGGAACGACGTAACCCAGGGACTGCCTGTATAAGTAATAAAATAAATGTAAAATATTAAGAAATCTGACATTCACAAGATAAATTACGAGAATATACAATTGTATTTTGCTGCTACCTTATAAAGCAACCCCCTATACAAGCTACAAAGGACTTCCTATGATGGGACCACCTAGCATTCACTTGCAGTTTATTCAGTATGAATGGTCTCCTAACCATTGTGCAGGAAGTTTAAGGCTTTGAAAAATACAGGTATTTTATGTTACAATTTCTTGAAATTATTTTTTTAAAATTACTATTTATTTTTGTTTCCAAAACCAAAATAACAGTACTACTGTTTTCATCCTTAGAGCACTGGATTTTTCACTATAAACAGAGTTCTATATGAGGGAACATACCTGATAGTTTCCATAAATGCAAACCATTCTCTTATTCTTTCCCATGCCTAGTTTTCCCGCTTGGTCAGTTGCCATTCCAAATGTAGAAAGAAATGCTGGACGCATTCCAAGTTCTGGAGCATCCTCTGTCGACACTGAAATATAACACATAGTATCATCATGTGCATAAATGCTCACAAACTGTCAAATCTATAGGTTAAATGATCACAAACTATCAAATCTATAGATTATGTAAAAACATACTTTGTGGACACATTTAAAATTTCAAAAACATAAAGAGCTTAAGTCTAGGTTTGGAGGCTTACTATTCAACAATTAATAGTATCCCCATACTCTGGGTGTTGAAGAACAAGTTCATTACTCTGGTAAAAAGAACTAAAAATCTAATTTTATAAAATAAAACAATTGTACACTCACATACAGCCAACATTTATGGTCTTCGGTTCAAAAGTAAGGATAATTGCAGACCTACAAGTGCCACCTGGACTCTCAATTCAAAAGCAGGTAACTGCCTTGCTTTTCATGTAGTCTTCAATGTTAGTTTTAATCACCAATCCCAGGTTACATTCTGCCAGCTTAAGGACATTTCCAGATCTCATACATTCCACCTAAATTATGATTCCAACTACCCATCAGAGAGAGAGAGAGAGAGAGAGAGTTTTTTTTTCACTAACCCCCAACATCATATATCAAGCTCCTTTTCCCTTGACCCCACTGATTTCTCAGCACTAACAGTCTAGGCCACATAAAAAGTTCAGTAATTGACTGTTAAACAATAGTTACCAGGGCCTGAAGATTCAAAGGCTGCAAATTCAAGCTATAAATAAGTGATGGATTTGCAAGAAGAAACCAATTTTCTTAAAACATTTCAGGTGTTCATATTTCAAGTTGCCTTGGGCAGAACACTTGCCTCAGCCTGCTAATTTTATTGACAATTACTTAAGAGTCAAACTGAAAAAATGTTAGTTCTTTCTCAATGAATGTTGTATCTGATCTTTTAACAGTCTATTTTAACAAAATCTTTTGCTCCCCTACCCAATCAGGTCAAATTAAGTCCCTCTACAGCTCTACCATTATAGAAGGTACTAAAGGTTCCTTTCAAGCATCCCTTTGCTACAGATCCACAACTTTCTTGTTTTTGCTTTTTGTGCTTTTTCATTCTCACTTTGCTGTCTAATTTTGAATTTCCCTAGTTTAATTTCCAATTTATCTGAAGTACATGCTCTTCAGGTAACATCTTTGAGTCTAGCATTCTAGTAATAAGATTGTGTCCAAGTTAACAAGAAACTTCCATAGACCTTCAAAGCGTTAGTTTAATTGATTTGTTTATAAATGAAAGGTAAAAACTGAAGCAAGACTTTCATAAAAAGGGACAAAACATCCAGTTGGTGTATATTAACTACAAAGCTGGTGCAATCTGATTATTCAACTTGGTGACAGAACTCTTGAAAAAGAACAAACAAGTATAAATAAAACAAAAATATATTTCCTTATTAAATTCTGTGGAAAAGACAAAATATGCACATGATATGACACGATGATAATCATGAACAGTAGAGAATTCCTATGAGCTTTTACTCTGTGCCAGAAATGAATGATGAATTAAAAACAAAATATGTGCAGTAGCGCACCAAGATAACAGACTGTGGTACATTGTACTTGCAAGATATATCAGTGCAAAATTAAAACACTCAATTTGAGGCCTTTCACCTCTGACTGAATGCCGAAACTGTTTTTTTCGAATCAGGCGCTCTTTAGTGGGTACACCACTTGCTTACCAGCATCCCTTGTGTTAGTATTTCAGTTTCTTTATTAATTTATTGCTTGAAACTCTAAAAATTATGCTAAAGCTTTTACTCTCCTGCAGTTAACATTAATAAACAGCTGTTTGCCGATTTAGTTACCATAACTAACACATATTTACTAAGAGTTGCATTACAGTTGTCTTGTTAAAAACTTACTTATTTTCAATGTAATTCCATTAATAAAAATCAAATATGTTCGTTTTTATTCATCTGTCACACAGTGGAAAAGGTGTTTGGAAAAGGTATTAAAAAAGTAAGTCAATAATAACTTGAAGCAGCAGGAATTATAGCTGTGGCTAAAGAAACGAATATTGAGCAGACCCCAAAACATTTGGTGCAAAATAAATGCCTGAAACTGACAAAATCATACATACTTCATTTAATTCACTGCTTATATAAACAAAGGAGCAATTTTTCAACCTAGATTTGATCATTTACAAAAGAAATGTCTCTGAATTAAGTTTAATTCAGCAACTAAAGACAGTGTGGTGATATTGGTAAAAAGCAATCAGCTGATGATTTTAAGATGGTAAACAAAATCAGAATGCAAATGGCACATGATCACTCAGTACAGAGTTTGTAATACGATAATATGACAATAATACATGTAAAACAGTTTTACGTATTAAAATTACGTATCATTATTCTCAATACAACTATTATTCGACTTTTGCAAATCGACATGTTGGTGTAACACCCTAACTGAAAATTCCAGTTTTTAGAAATCCAGATGAAGGATTGTCAACCTGTACTAACATGAACAACCAAATCAAGGAACAACTGATTGCAAAGTCATTTATTGTAACTATCAAGTAGATAAGTTGTTAAAACTTGCCAACTCTGTGGTGGCTTCCATAAGTAAAAAATTATGTACTTTGTTTTATTCAGCTGAGGCTGAATAAAGGGCAGAATGTAAAATGTTCCGAAAATAGGCAAAATGGTGCCCAAAACCCAAAACTGGTGAAATCACTCCACACTTTTTACAATAATGTAATGCACATGTTTTTGAACCCAACTTTGTTAATTGACAGAATAAAGTATTTCCGAATTATATTTCTTCTAGCAACTAATGGCAATGAAGATGTCAGTAGTACACTGACCACCACCGCCAGTTTTCAATCAGCAAGATTTTGAAAATGTAAACAATATCAACTGCAAATGGCACATGATGCAATGGTTATATTCTGTAATCAGTAACAATATGACGATAATACATGCAAAATACTGTAATTTATGCAGCAAGCAAAACAACCTGTATTTAAATCATCATTATTATCAACATAGTTATACTGTTTAACCTTTGCAAATGATTACTTTTCACCAGAAAATATTTAGGATTTTTGGAGTACTTTACTTTTAGAATTAAGAATACAAGAACATAAACCTGTACGTATATTTGTAGATTTTTGCTGTGTTTACATTTAATACTGAATTTTAAAATCGTTATAAGTATTTTAGGAGTGTATATATTTAAAGTTAACAGTTGTAGGAGGGTAATTAAAATGCTTGGGTTGTGTTGGGATAATGGTTTGGGGTATATTTTTTTTTATCTATTAAATTAGGCAGTGAACTGTAAAAATAGCTAATGCTAGGAGTATCATAAGATGTCAAGTAATAGAGCTACTCACTATTCAAACTCTTTTTGCAGTAAATGTGCACAAGTTTCATTCTTTTCTTAAACACTGTTTTATGTAAGAGCAATAAAAGTTGAAAAAGCATTTGACAATTGGAAACTAACAAATGTATTTGAGCATTAACAACATTCTTAGTTACTTTGGATGGACCTCATTTGGTCTACTGATAGGGATCATTTATTTTTCAAATTTGCCAGTTTATAATTTTCTTGGAATTAATTACAAAAACTTCTGGTTAGAGATATGTTCTTATTACCCTAATAAAAAAAATTTTACCTTTTGGAGATTTATTTCTGTACAACATACTGCATGCAAGTTCTTAATGATAAATAAGAAAAAATAAAACTTACCCGGTACATTCAATACATTCAGGGACCTGTAGACTTCTGTAATATTGATTAGCTGTCTTGAAGCTTTAAAAACGGTTCTAAAACTGACTTCATTTACATGTCTACTAAAGCAATGCAATGTATTCTAATTACTGTAGATAAAAATAGTGTCATGCACATTCACTGATGGGAAAAAAAACATATCACTTCAAAACTTACCTTTTAATAGAGGGACTCCATCACGATCCGTTATGACTATGCCTAGAAGGTCATCTGTGCTAGAAAAAAATAATGAAAAATATTGCATTAATATCAAGAAAAAAACTGCAATATAATCAACTCTGACATTTTAAATATTGTATACAGGCTTTCGCTAACTTAGAGCCAACAAAGTTGCCGCAAAATAGAACTGAAAAACAAATGTCCTCGAAAAATCAAAATGCATCTAATTTTTTTAGCTAATAAAATTTCCCATCTTAGGGTCCACCTCATTTCACATTAGGTTGTAGGGAACATAACAGAGGCGTGCATTCAATGTTTCCAAAATAACAAATTATTAGAACAGCATATTTTTATGTCAAATGGAAACTATTTATAATCTAAACAGAATATAACTCAGGAAGATAATTTTCATGAGGACCTTTTTACTCCTGATAGCATGGCAGTGACCAGACCTAATTTTGTGAATTAAGTATCGAAGAGTTTACTTGTAACATGATGAGCTTCTCCACTGGGTTATTATAGCCTTGCTCACTCAGATGAAATGAAAATCATAACTATGAAAAGATGGATGTAAGGTCTCATGCACAATACTGTTAGAAAGTCAAGAGTTGAATGTTACAAACCATGCATTGTTTACTTTGGATGGAAGGTGTAATACTCGAGTTGGGTGGTATAACATGATATTGTTAGTATACAGTAAAGTTTGGACATACAGTAGTACCTCGAGATACGAAGGGCTCAACTTACGAAAAAATCCAAGTTACGAAAGAAACCAATACGAGAAATTTAACGGCTCTACATACGGAAAATTTTTTTCAAGTACGAAAGGTTTCTGAAAGTTCGAGATTCGCCCGGATAACAATTTTGAAAATCGCGGCCGCGCGCCGCCATCTTAGTACTAGTAGACTCGCCACCATCCTCCTGCTCTCCCATTGGTTCCTGATGCTAGTCGAGGCCATGAAATCCTTCTCTCCTATTGGCCAGCGTCCCTCCCATCATGCATCTACTATGTATACGTAGTGGCGTGCTTTGGCACTCGGGATCGTCAATGTGTACGTTATTTAAAAAAAAAAAGTTACCAAGATCTCTCACATGGGATAAGTGATCAAGGTCTCTCTCATGGGATAACTGGAAACTTTGCAAGGTTGGTAGAATATCCACTCCCTGCTGAACAGGGAGGGTGTAGACCAATCATTTACAACATGCATACCAGTACGTATAATCAAGGCACTCAGTTTATGTTGAGGGTCAGCAGCCGAACATTCAGTACCCCAACCTCAGTTGCAGAGAGAGCATTTGGTTTGAACAGGGTTTTTGTGATGGACACCAGGGCCAACAGAGTCATGAGGTGGCAAAGAAAGAACAGAAAGTTGAAATTCTGTAAAAAAAAAAAAAAAAAAAAAAAAAAACCTACGTAAATAAAAAAAAAAAAAAAAGTTACTAAATCAAAAAAAAAAAAAAAAAAAAAAAAAAAAAAAAAAAAAGAAAAAAAAAAAAAAAAAAAAAAAAAAAAAAAAAAAACCAGCAGAAATTAAAGCCGCTTTTCAATACAAAGTGCAATCATTTGTAGAAGAATCCCCGAAAAGGCTCACACAGGAATTGTGTACGTAGTACGTACGTACATATGTACAAAAGAAAAAAAACGGCAGAAATTAAAGCGCTTTTCATAAAGTGCAATCATTGTAGAAGACACCCCCTGAAAAGGCTCACACCAGGAACATTGTGAAAAGTAGGATAGAAGCAATCTTCCTTGGATAGTTACGTATGTACGTAGCCTCACTCGAAAAGGTAAGCCTCCACATTTTACGTACAGTATATTTCTTGTTACCATGTACACTAATATACACTTATTTACAGGTTATATTTTGTTTGCATTTTTTTAGTAATTTAGGTATTGAATGGTCCAAATTGTTGTAGTATTTCATTGTTTATAGGTCAATTTAGCTTTATATGAAATTTACTGGGGTGTTTTTGGAGGGCTTGGAACGGATTAGCCATTTTACATGTAAAAATGTGGTCCAAGATACGAAAACCTCACGATACGAAAGCGCCTTGGAACGGATTAATTTCGTATCTCGAGGTACTACTGTACTTACCTGGCAGATATATACATAGCTTACGACTCTGACGTCAAGACAGAAAATTTAAAACTCGCGGCACACGCTACAGGTAGGTCAGGTGATCTACCTTACCCGCCCCGCCGCTGGGTGGCGGGTGTAAGAACCAATCCCCCTTCCTTCCTGTCAGATTTTTCTCTTCACCTGTCTCCTGAGGGGAGGCTGGGTAGGGCCATCAACTCGTATATCATCTGCCAGGTAAGTATGTACAAAAAATGATATTGTAATGATACAATTAAGTTTGTTCATACTTACCTGGCAGATATATATATAGCTGATAATTTCCGACACCGACAGAATTTAAAAACTTACGACACACGTAGTGGGAGTCAGGTGGTTAGTACCCATTCCCGCCGCTGGGAGGCGGGTATCAGGAATCATTCCCATTTTCTATTCATAATTGTTATTTACCACTGTCTCCTGAGGGGAGGTGGGCGGGTACTTAATTATATATATCTGCCAGGTAAGTATGAACAAACTTAATTGTATCATTACAATATCATTTTGTTCATGCAACTTACCTGTCAGATATATATATAGCTGAATCACTTTGGTTTGGTGGGAGAGACAGAATAGGAGGATTTAGGAAACACATATGTGCAGATAATTGATATCTTGATTCCTTACCTGTTAGCATAGCTGGCTTCGTGATACTGCCACGTAAGTCTGCTTGTTGCTACTAGAGTTGCCAGCAAGGTAGAGACCTATGAAGCTGGTGCACTCCAGATGATCTGTCAACAGGGGCGAGACCACGACGTGACTAGACCATGGACCATACTAATGAGGGCAACGAGACAAAAATACCACCCACCTGGCTTAGTTTACCAAAGGTATCCCACTTAACTAAGCTAATGGAAGGGAGACCCGCCCCAGGCGGTCACCCCACAACCATAAACACAAATTAAAAACCCCCTAATCCCTAAAGGATAGGATGATTGTTACCTCCTGCCCCCAAAACACAGTGTCTGCAGCAATGTATGGTCCGAGGGAGAAGCAATTTTCGTATGTCACTTTCACCTCCCGCAGGTAGTGTGAAGCGAACACCGAATTGCTTCTCCAAAATGTGGCATTCAAAATATCTTTGAGAGCCATATTTTTGTGAAAGGCTACCGAAGTAGCAATAGCTCTCACTTCGTGAGCTTTTACTTTCAGAAGCTTTAAATCACTGTCACTACACTTATTATGCGCTTCTTGAATCGTATTCCTGATGAAGAACGCCAGTGCGTTTTTCGACATAGGAAGATCCGGTTTCCTCACTGAACACCACAAATTGTCCGATGAACCCTCTGCAAGCTTTAGTTCTCTGCAGATAGAACTTTAGAGCCCTGACAGGACACAGGAATCTCTCACGTTCGTTCCCAACTATATCTGCCAACCCTTTGATTTCGAAGGACCTCGGCCACGGGTTGGAAGGATTCTCGTTCTTTGCTAAGAAACATGGGACTTAAAGAACACACCGCACTACTTTCTGAAAAGCCGATCTGTTTGCTAATGGCCTGAATTTCGCTAACCCTCTTCGCCGTCGCCAGAGCGGTTAGGAAGATCGTTTTCTTCGTTAGATTCCTGATAGAAACTGAATGAAGCGGTTCGAAGTTACTCGACATCAAATATTTGAGTACCACATCCAAGTTCCACGAGGGTACTTTAGGTTGGACTACCTTCCTAGTTTCGAAAACGATCTAATGAGATCGTGAATGTCCCTATTATTAGACAAAATCGAGTCCTCTGTGTCTAAAGACTACCGAAAGCACGCTCCTGTAGCCTTTAATAGTCGGAACAGCCAACTTTACTTCTTCTCTCAGATGAAGAAGGAAGTCAGCTATCTGGCTCACAGAGGTTGTGGTGAGGAAATGCCCTTCTTCCTGCACCAGGATCTGAAGACAGCCCACTTCGATTGGTACATAGCGATCGAGGAGGGCCTCCTTGCGGTGGCAATCGCCTTCGCCACAGGTCTTGAAAAACCCCTCGCTCTGGCCAACTTCTTGATAGTCTGAACGCAGTCAGACTCAGAGCGGGGAGGTTTTTGTGGTACCTCTCGAAGTGGGGCTGTCTGAGTAGATCTTTCCTTAAGGGTAGAGTCCTCGGAAAGTCTACCAGGAAGGACATCACCTCTGTGAACCAGTCGGCTGCCGGCCAGAAGGGGGCGATGAGTGTCATCCTCGCTCCTTCCGATGCCGCAAACTTCCTCATCACTTCCCCGAGGATCTTGAGCGGGGGAAAAGCGTATATGTCTAGGCCCGACCAATTCCAAAGTAGGGCGTCTACTGCGACTGCTCCCGGGTCTAGAACTGGCGAGCAATAGAGTGAAGTCTTCTCGTCCTGGACGTTGCGAAGACATCACCTGTGGACAGCCCCACAGATTCCACAGCGACTGGCAAACCTCTTGGTGAAGGGTCCACTCTGTCGGCAAACAGCTGTCTCGTCGACTGAGAAGGTCCGCCCGAACATTCTGTACTCCTGACACGAACCTTGTTAGGATCGTGACTTCTTGCGTTTTTGCCCACAACAGGAGTTCCTTTGCGATGGCAAACAGAGAAGGCGAGTGAGTTCCCCCTTGATTTCTTAGGTATGCCAGCGCTGTGGTGTTGTCCGCATTGATCTGAACTACTTTGCCGGATACTTCTTCCTGGAAAAACCTGAGAGCCAGAAAAATGGCTGACAGCTCTTTCAGATTGATGTGCCGAGGACACCTGTTCCCCTCTCCAGGTGCCCGACACTCTTTCCCTCCTAGTGTTGCTCCCAACCGTGGACGACGCGTCGGAAAACAACACTAGGTCGGGGTTTCCGAAGTTTGAGGGAGAGCCTTCTGCGAGCTTCCGAGGATCTGACCACCAACTTAGGTGATCCTTCACCTCTCTCGTTAAGCACAAGATCGCCTCCAAGATCTTGCTTGTTCTTCCAACTGTTGACTAGGAAGAATTGAAGAGGTCTGAGGTGGAGCCTTCCCAGAGAAAAACAAAACTTCTCCAGTGAGGAAATGGTCCCAGCAAACTCATCCATTCCCTCACCGAGCATGTTTCCTTCCCCAGAAAGGTCGCCACTTTCTCCAAGCATTGAAGTTTGTCGCCCCTGGGACGGAAAAAGCCCGCCCGAAAAGCCACTGAGTCCATCTGAATCCCCAGATAGACTAAGATTGAGACGGCGTCAAATGCGACTTTTCGAGGTTTTACCAGAAGCCCCAGGGACTTTGCTAACGTCATGGTCGTGTGCAGGTCCTCCAGACACCGTTCGCGCGATGAGGCTCGAATAAGCCAGTCGTCTAGGTAGAGAGAGATCCGTATATTCTCCAAATGAAGCAGCCTTGCTACGTTCTTCATTAGGATGGTGAAAACCCATCGGCGCTGTGGTCAGACCGAAGCAAAGTGCCCTGAATTGGAAAAACCTTCCCCATCAGGACAAATCGCAGGTATTTCCTTGATTGGGGATGGATGGGGACGTGAAAATACGCGTCTTGGAGGTCCAGTGAGACCATCCAATCCCCCGGTCTCAAAGCTGGACAGCACCGATTGAGGTCGTTTCCATCTTGAATTTCTTCTTTATCACAAAAGAGATTTAGACTGCTGACATCGAGGACGGGTCGCCACCCCCCCGAATGTTTCGGCACCAGGAACAGGCGGTTGTAAAACCCTGGTGATTCCAGGTCGAAGACCTGTTCTACCGCTTGCTTCTCGATCATTTGTTCCAGCAGATCGAAAAGCACTTTCTGCTTCTCTCCTCGATAAGAGGGAGGACAAATCCTTTGGTGTTGAGGATAGCGGGGGCGACTTCAAGAACGGGATCCTGTACCCTTTCCTCACGAACATCCAGCGACCAAGGGTCGGCATCTCTCTCTTCCCAGGCTCTCGCAAATCGAAGAAGCCTGGCTCCTACCGGCGTCTGAAGGACTTCCGACTCAACTTCCTACTCTTTGACGGAGCAGGGGTTTTTTCCTCTGGAAGAGCCTCTTCCTCGGGAGGCTGCTTTCGAGGAAAGTCCAGCACGAAAGGGCTTCGATTTCTTGGCAAACGAAGCTCCAGAAGATGACGCAGCTGCTGGCCTTTCTAGAAGACTGAGCCAGAAGATCTTGCGTCGCCTTTCCTGAAGGCTTGAAGCTATGTCCTTAACCATAGCCTGGGGAAAGAGATGGTCTGAGAAAGGAGCGAAGAGCAAGTCCGCCTTTTGCGTTTGGAGAGACGGATTTGGCCGTGAAGTTACAAAAGAGCGCTCTCTTCTTAAGAATCCCCGAGCTAAAGTGCGTAGCCAACTCCTCAGAACCATCCCTGACGGCCTTGTCCATACAAGAAAGTACGCTGGACAGCTCCCCCAGACTAATAGTATCAGAACTCCTTGATCTGGCATCTAAAACTCCAAGACACCAGTCAAGAAAGTTGAAGACCTCTAGAGTCCTGAAGAGGCCTTTTAGGTGAAAGTCGAACTCGTTATGGGTCCACATGACTTTTGATGAAGACAGAAGGGCTCTTCTGGAGGCGTCTACGATGCTCCCAAAGTCAACTTGAGCAGAGGCGGGTGGTAGTTTAACGCCTATGTCCTCTCCTGTCTCATACCACATGCCTCCTTTACCGCAGAGTCTTGAAGGCGGTAAAGCTAAAGAGGACTTTCCTGACGCTTTCCTCTTCTCCATCCATTCATTGACTTTCGGAACGCTTGCTTCGTGGAAAGCGACTTCTTCATTTTTAATGAACCCCGATGCCTTCGTTGCCTTAAAAGAAGAAAATTGAGGAAGGAGGAGTACGAGGGGCTTCTGGTTGAAAAGTTTCTCCGAACTCCGACTGTAGCAGACGCATCAAAAACTTTATAGTCCGATGATACAGTAGCTGTTTGTGTTGTTGTTCTTCCTCTGCTTCTACTAAACCGTCGCTAACTCCTTCCTCAGAAACTGGAGAAGAGGAGGAAACTCTGAAGAAAACTGACGCCCATGAAGGGTTTCCTTCATCCACCTGAACTTGCATCGGTGAGGGGACTGGTGTCTACCAGCGCGCGCTTGGCGTCCGAATCCGCACGTTTGGCGCCGACAGGTGCGCGCTCGACTTCTACCAACACACGCTTGGCGTCCACTGGTGCGCACCGAGCGTCCACTAGTGCACGCTTGGCTTCCACTGGTGCGAGCCGAGCGTCAGTCAGCGAGCGGTTGCCGCTCACTGGTGCACGTTTATCCACCACAGGTGCGCGTCTGGCGGCACCTGAAGCGCGCTCCACTTGCACAGAAGCGCGCTCAGCGTCGATCACCTCGCTTGCGAACATGCGAAGACTTGCGAGCGGGAGATATATCATCCTGAGAGCGAGAAGCGAACTTCTCACCTCCTCTAGAGAGCTGCTGGGGAGCAGATCGGACTCTAGAGGGAGACTCGAACGAAGAGAGAGGAGAGCGAGGAGAAAGAGCGGGTCTTGACTTCTTCACAGGAAGCTTCTCATCCTTCCTACGACGCGGAAGAGCCTCTCTAGCAGCAAGAGCGTCCTGAAGTTGCTGCTGCAGTGACTGAATCATTCTCTTGTTAGGCGAATCTTCCTGCTCTGGGGAGGGACTGATCCTGTGAGCAGGAGAGCGGCGAGGGGACGCCCCCCTCCTCCTCCCAGGAACGGCCTCTTCCCGAGCTCTGGAGCGACCGTATCGCTCACAACGAGCTAACTGAATCCAAGTCCGAAGACTCCCTACGCCTTTTCTGCGGCGGAAAAGCAGCGAATGCACTGTCAGGCGAAGATCGCAAAAGCGGCGAACTAGGACGTGAAGCGTCAACATTACGCGCCGTCCTTTTCAGCGGACGTGAAGCACCTTGAGAACTCCACCCTTTACGTGGGGATGAAGCCTCCGATGACGAAAAACACTCGTTGAGGAGACGTGCCCGTGCACGCTCCCTGGCAGTCTGGGGATTTTCATCAGTAACTGCCGAAGGCACGTCAGATCGGTGGGGGTTCCTTGTAACCCTCCTTCGGCTTTCGACATGCTCCCCTCCCCAGGTCCTGGGAGTCAAGCAGAGGTCCAGGCCTAGAGGCGAAACCGAGGCCGATCTGACGCACCTCCACTACACAAGGGGTATCACTGCACTTTTGCACGTCACTTTTGCTCTCAAGAGCCAACACTTTTGATTCTAGATTACGAATCGACTCCAATATTAAGGATAAAGTATTACTCTCTACAGACACTGTTTCAGGGCCCGGAGGCAAAACTACAGGGTTAGGAGCATTAACAGAAGGAGGGTTAACAGGAGAAAACATTAATATCTTGAACGCCTGAAACACTCCTGGAGGAAGACCTCCTTAAACCTATCCTTTTCAAGTTTCCTAAGATAGGTCTATACGCCTTCCACTCAGAATCTGTTAGTCTTTCGCACTCCTTGCAACGGCTTTCATACACACATTCATGCTCCCTGCAACTCTTACATACCGTATGTGGGTCTACTGAAGCTTTCAGTAGCCTACCCCTACAATCAGTTCTAGAGCAGAACCTAGCGCTAGCTGTACTAGACCCTGACATCTTATTCCAAGAAAAGTCCAAACCAAAATCAAATCAATCCACTAATAACGTGTGCCTAGCCACCGATCCAATCAATTAATCCAAAAAAAACAAAAAAAAGAACCAAAAGGGATACTCAAGTAGCAATAAGTTTCCAAATCCAGACGGAGGTGCTGTAACAGATGTTCACAACACCGGCGACAGAAAAATATGAATAGAAAAATGGGAATGATTCCTGATACCCGCCTCCAGCGGCGGGAATGGGTATAACCACCTGACTCCCACTACGTGTGTCGTAAGTTTTAAATTCTGTCGGTGTCGGAAATTATCAGCTATATATATATCTGACAGGTAAGTTGCATGAACAAACTTTATTGTATACTAACAATATCATTTTTGTACATGAACTTCCCTGCCAGATATATGCATAGCTGATTGACACCCTTGGTGGAGGGAAAGAGACCTTTAAGTACAGAGAAAGGGGAGACAACCACATGTTAAAGGAATAAAAATACCCCTTGGTTCTTACCTGATTTAGGCAGAAGACTTCATAGTTACTGTCTATAAGTCTGCGTTGCCTGAAGAGTTACAGCGAGGGCGTGACTACAGCTGAAAAAAACTCTTTGGGTCTACCAATGGGGAACTGACTATGCTTACTTGGTAGAATCCAGTAGGGTCTTGTCAAAGGGGATCAACCCACTTAAACGACAGAGCCTGTACTACCAATGCAAGGAGCTTCAAGCACAAACCGATCACCTAACCAAAACACAAATGTTAGAACTACGAAAGAAGGAGGTGCCTCCTGCATCTCCTTCCCACAACCAAAAAATACAATACAAAATACAACAAGGGAAAAAATATCTAAAAAGGATATGCTTCAGCTCCCTGCCCCAGCACTGAATCCGCCGATACGTACGGGCCTAAACCCAAAGCATTTCTCATACGTAATTCTTACGTCTTTCAGGTAGTGGTTGGAGAAGACTGACTCACACCTCCAAAAAGTCGCTTTCATGAGGTTTTGTAAGGACATATTCTTCTTGAAAGCCAAAGACATCGAGATGGCCCTTACCTCATGCGCCTTGACTTTCAGAAGTCTATACTGATCCTGGTTACAAGATGCGTGGGCTTCTTTTATAAGGTTCCTAATAAAGAATGACAGGGCATTCTTTGATAAAGGCCTACTGGGGTCTCTTACAGAACACCAGAGGTTGTCTGAGTTAGCCCCAAGTCTTTTCTTCCTCTGGAGATAAAACTTTAGGCTCCTTACAGGGCAAAGAGTCCTTTCCTCTTCTACTCCAACTATGGAGGATAAGCTTTTATCTCGAAGCTCCTGGGCCAAGGGGATGAGGGGTTTTCATTCTGGCCAGGAAGACGGGAGAAACGAACAAAAAGCGGAGTCTCCTTGGAACCCCACATCTCCTTCCAGAGCTTGCAGTTCGCCGACTCTCTTAGCTGAAGCTAAAGCGCAGAGAAACAACAAGGTCTTCATAGAGAGGTCATGAAAGAGGCTGATTGGGGAGGTTCGAATCTCGAGGACCCTCAGAAACAATAATACTACGTCCAGGTTCCAGCTTGGGGTTAAACAAGAGGTTCTTTTAGAAGTCTCAAACGACTTGATTAAATCATGCAGATCCTTATCTTCAGAGATGTTTAATCCCCTGTGTCTGAACACAGAAGATAGCATGCTCCTGTGGCCCTTTATCGTCGAGACTACCAGGACCGCATTTTTCCCTCAGGAAAAGAAGAAAAGTCTGCTATTGGGTCACAGAGGTACTGGAGGAGAAACGCTCCGATTCCTGCACCAGCGTCGAAAAACATCCCCACTTCGACTGGTAGACCCTGGTGGTGGAAGGTCTATGTGCATTGGCAATTGCCCTTGCAGACTTTTGCCGAAAAGCCCTTAGCTCTGACCAGACTCTTGATAGTCTGAATCCAGTCAGACTGAGAGCGGGGAGGTTCTTGTGAAACCTGTCGAAGTGGGGCTGTTTGAGCAGATCGACTCTTAGTGGCAGGGATCTTGGAATATCTACCAACCATTCCAGTACTCTGTGAACCAGTCCTGGGCGGGCCAGAACGGAGCTATCAAGGTTCATCCTTGCTCCCTCCAATGCTGAGGAATTTCCTTAGAGTTTCCCCAGAATCTTGAAAGGAGGAAAACGCATAAAGGTCTAAGTTCTTCCAGTCCATCAGGAACGCGTCTACGTTACTGCCTTCGGGGAGCAGTACAGGTCTATCCTTGCGTTCCTGGATGTCGCGAAGAGGTCCAGATGAGGTCTGCCCCACCCACGTCTTCCACAGCTCCTGGCATACGTCCGAGTGCAGAGTCCACTCTCGAAGGGAATGGACTTGGTTTCTTTCTGCTTAGCAGATCTGCTCTGACATTTCTTTCTCTCCCTGTACAAACTGGTGAGGAGACTATCTCCCTTTCCTCCGACCACATAAGGAGCATTCTTGCCGTTTCGTACAGGGGAAATGAGTGAGTACCCCCCTGCTTCCGGATGTAAGCCAGGGCTGTGGTGTTGTCCGAGTTGATCTGAACCGAAGTCTTCTGGGACAAGGGGCTCGAACGCTTTGAGGGCCAACCAAATCGCCATCAGTTCTTTTTTGTGATGTGCCAGGACACCTGTTCCCCCACCCAGGTGCCTGACACTTCTCTC
Source organism: Macrobrachium nipponense (assembly GCF_015104395.2). Lineage (NCBI taxonomy): Eukaryota > Metazoa > Arthropoda > Malacostraca > Decapoda > Palaemonidae > Macrobrachium > Macrobrachium nipponense. Next base: position 21,409,309 of record NC_087209.1, on the reverse strand, counting down.
GCGAGAGTCGCTCCCAACCTTGTCGACGGGTCTGCAAATAACACTAGGTTGGGGTTCTGCAAATGTAAGGAAATGCCTTCCTTGAAGAGAGAGGGTCTGCCCACCAACGGAGATCCTCCTTTATCTCGTTCGAGATCTTGAAGATGAAATCTAGACCTGAGATCTGCGGTTCCAGTTTCGATTTAGAAAGAAAACTGGAGGGTCTGAGGTGCAACCTCCTAGAGAAACGAATTGGTCCAGCGAGGAGAGTGTCCCCAACAGACTTATCCACTCCCTCGCGTGCATACATCTTCTCTAGAAAGGTTGCGACCTTCTCTGAACAACGGGCTATCCTTTCTGGGGATGGATACGCATGAAAAACCTGAGTAACCATCCGAATCCTCAGATAGATACGATCTTGGCTGGGGATTAAACTGTGATTTCTCGAAGTTTATCAACAAACCCAGAGAACAATTCCTAAGGTCAACGTTTATGTGAAGGTCCTCCAGACATTTCTCCTTCGATTTGGCTCTGATCAGCCAATCGTCCAAGTATAGGGACACCTCACTCCTTCGAGAATTAGCCATTGTGCTACGTTCTTCATTAGCCCTGTGAATACTTGGGGGGCTGTGGATAGGCCGAAGCACAAAGCCCTGAATTGGAAAAAACTTTCCCTTTCCACATGAATCTTAGGAACTTGCACGAAGAAGGATGGATC